>NC_081562.1:108695065-108752982 GCF_022355385.1 Mustela nigripes
CCAATCAAGACCTGAGCTTAACTGGCTGCGCACCCCGGTGCCCGAGGTTTAGCTTCTGTGTCCCCTCTCCTTTCTACCCTCAGCTAGTCAAGTTTTCCTTCCGTGCGCCTCTTAGGTCCCTTGTCACATCCTTAACCGGATCGTCACACGTGGTGTTTAATGTGTGCCTGGCAGAGAAACTGCAACATTTGTTTTAAGATTTTATTTATTTATTCATGACAGACAGGGAGGGAGGCAGAGGGAGAAGCTGGCTCCCCATGGAGCCTGACACAGGACTCGATCCCAGGACCCTGGGCTCGTGACCTGAGCCGAAGACAGACGCTTGACCGACTGAGCCACCCAGGCTCCCATGAACTGCAACATGTTTCCTTAACACAGTCTACTTAGGGTTAATATTGGGCCATTTGGTGAAACAAAACAGCACCAAACACCTGCTACAGAATTCCACTGATCTCCATCTTTTGTGCTGTTTTCATCATGTATTTTACAATGGCACAAAACATAATTTTTCCCTTACCTCTTTCCCAGACATCTCTCACAAAACTCGACACTAAATCCTAAAATTGTATGGAACTGCAAACGATGGTGAGCAGCCAACGCAACGCTGAGAAAGAGTCCGCCTGGAGGCTTCATGCTCCCAGACTTCAAACGACACCACACAGCTAGTCATGAAAGCAGCAGGTCAGCATGAAAACAGGTACATGCATCCGTGGAAGAGAAGAGCGAGCCAGAAGCAAACCCTCGACTTCGCAGTCATTAGTCTACTGCAACAGGGAAGAGACAGCCTTTGCAAGAAACAGCGCAGGGGAAACTGGACGGCCACGTGCAGAAGCATGAAACCGCACCAGTGACTCACACCATACACAAAATCAGCTAAAATGGATTAAGGACTTGCACATAAGACCTGAAACCATTAAAATCCTAAAAGAAAACATAGGCACTAAGCTCCCAAGCAACATGTTTTGGATCCATCTCCTCAGGCAAAGGCAACAAAAGACAAGACTCCATCACACTGAAAGGACTTTGCAAAGCAAATAACTACTTGAATGAAATTTAGGAAAAAACTGCTAACTCCATTCCTTCATATGAATTCCAGCTACGGGTCTTTCCTTTCAGCCCGAGATGCTATGAGATCCTATGGATCTCGTGCCTGAGAGCCTACGCATCCCAGCTCAGGGCTGCTGGACGCACCTGTGCGTTGGGACAGCCTGGCCAGAGAGCCTGGATGTCAGCGGCCGCAGGTCCTGTGTGGACTGAGACTCTGCCCTTGGCAACAGCGCTGCCGACCCTCTCCCCGGTTCAGTTCTAGTGTCCGGGGCACAGTCCTTGTCCCTCCGACCACTTTCAGTCTCCAGCACCTCCCAAAGCGCAGCACCCTCAACAGCAAACACGGCGGCGGGGGAGGGCTCCGGGTGTTGGCAGGGGTATCTGGCCAACCCACCGCCCACCGCCAGACCTGAAAACACCCCTCCTTCGTTAAAACGTATGCTCCGGGCGTCACGGACTCTCGTGCTGACACGTTTTAAGTCATCACTTGGATGCTGCTGCACGTTGCTGTTTCCTTTCATGGGATCTGCTCTGCTCTGGTTTCAAGATTTTCTCTTTATATAATTACAGTTCTTGTATTTACAGTCATTTTACGTTTTAACAACTGAATGAACCACACCAAAACACGAACAGCAGAGGGGGGCGCCTGGGTGGCTCTGACTCCGGATTCCGGCTCAGGTCATGACCTCGTGGGTCGTGGGGTTGAGCCCCACGTCAGCTCTGTGCCCGCAGGCAGGCCGCTTGACAGACTCTCCCCCGTCCCTTCCCCCAACCCCACTTGTGTGCTCCTTGTCTCTCTAAAAAAAAAAAAAACAAATCTTAAAAAAAACCGGTCATTTCAGAATAATGAAATTACACAGTATTGATTTTTGTTCACGCTTCTTGATATCTGCTAAGGTTTTTGCTCTGAGGATAAATTACTTTAGAAATCCAATAAAAATCCTATTTTAACATAAAATGATCCACTTAGTAAAGACCAATACTAAGGTACATTTTGAAATTGTGTATTTTTTCCCATAAAAGTAAAAGACGTTTTAAAAACGGCTAGCACTACATGCAAGCCTGCTGAATTTTGTCACACAACTGAGAGAAAAGAGAAGTGGACTATTTGCCGTCACACAGCGACCAGCACGCCCAGCCGGGCCCCGGCCCCGGGACGGAAGCGTGAGTGGAGCTACAGCTGACCATGAGCCAGAACAAACGTCTGCTGTAACTCACGAAGCCGCTACTTATTTACAGCCAAACTGAACAACACGTACCATTTGCTTATTTTCAAAAGGCAACCCTGTGTTCTCTGTTACGGACAAAACAACGGTGACAAACATTTAAAAATACGTATCAGGATGCATAGAAGATTCCAGCATATGACACACGGGACAGCAGCGCTCAGCGATCTGGCAGGACGGCACCTGCCCGAACGGCACTCCGGCGTCATCCCCGGCCCTGTGGCGCGGAGCCGATCCAGCCTAAAGGAACCGAGGCCAAGATGTACACGGAGATGAAGGCCCCTGAGCTGATGTCGCGTTCCGGCACAGGCCCTGTAATGGCCCCAAACAGGGTTCCCAGCCCCTGCCCTGTCCAGTAAGACGTGACTTCCTGGTGTTAGGGCGCTGCAGGGTTCAATCCCCGCTCCTCGCATAACCCCTAGTATCCTAGCCTAGGACCCAGAACACTGAACAGCCACCACCCCCTGCCCAGAGTGACCAGAACTGTTTGGAAAAACGTCTTGAAATACGGTGATCTGTGGGGGACAGAAAGACCCGCATCCCCGTGCATCTCCCCTCCCCGGCGCTGGGAGCACTCTGGGCTTGGGGCCAGAAAGAGAACCACCAACGTAACCGCAGGCGCAACTTCTGCACGTCTCCCAGCCTGCAGGCAAGGGGCCGCGGAGAGACCCCCGGCCACAGGGCAAGGGGCAGATCCTCCTGCTTCACAGGCCAGTGGGTGCCCCGGGAAGGCCTGGACGCTGCTCAGGGCACGGTGGGCGCCGTGTCCTGGGCCACAGGGACAGGGCAAACTGGGAACACAGGAGATGGGAGTTTTTTTGGTTTTGTGAGCTCTGGTAGGATTGGTCTGGGTTTTAGGCTACGAACTGTGAAGAGCCAGGAGACCGTGAACACGCAGGGTCAAGAGCTGGGGACAGTGGACTTGGCGGGGTGCAGCAAGACGGCAGAGACGTGGACGCTGTCGGAGCCCAACGCGGGGCACTAGGATGCCCCGAAGCTGACGGGGAGCCTCACGGGAGGGTTTCCTGCAAAACCGTCCAAGGGGATGCGTCCAAGGGGGCAAGTGCCCAGGAACCCACAGGAAAACCACCTCCAGGAAACACCCCCACAGCCACTACGAACGCAGCTGGCGAAGGAAAGGCGTACGAGGGCCCAGACCCGCTCTTCCCCGAGAAGGCCAGGCAGGGTGTGCACAGAGTTGGCAACGGCCCATTCGGCGCGTTCAGAAAACCTAAGCGAAACGAAGCAAAGCTGCTCCTCCTTCGTAACTCTGCGTCTCAGTCCAGGTTTCCTGCTCGCGTCCAGGAAGCGTCCTTCCGTCGGGGGCAGGGCAGCCGTGAGCGCACGGATCGCTCGTGCTGGTGCAGCATGCGGCGCGTCTCCTGTACGGCCGGCGCGGGTGAAGTGTCCAGCAGAGCTTGCTAACGCGCTGTCTCCTCGTAGAACTGTCGAGTTCCTGACTGGCTCCACCTGCCGCAAACGCCTCGTCCCAGCGTCACCCCTGAGGACGCTGGCTCGGCCCATGCGCTCCGCTCCCTGCTGCCATCCGGACGGGACAGCAGCCTGACCCTACTCTGCAGCTTCTCACGGTTTCTCCACCTGCTGTTTCCTCAAAGAAAGTTCCGTTTTTCTTCCCCGTTAGTGCCACGAGTGGACAGCCTGCCTTCTGGGCAGCCACAGCAACTGGGGAAACAGGAGCTTCTGGGAACCCGACTGAACACCGATGTGGGGGCCGGGCTCTGGGATCAGAATCCCGGCTTGGCCACTTCCTGGTTGTGAAGTACGCGGCCAGTTATGTAATCCCCACTCTGATCCCGTGTAAAATGGAAAAAATGATAGTTAATGAGACAATTACGTAGGACACAAGACATGAAGCAGGCCCCAGCTGCCCGTCCCATGGCAGACACTCATTAAGGACGGTCACTGTGATCGATACTGTCAAACAGTGGCCTTGGCACAACAGGCGTGTGATAACAGAAAGGCCCAGAGGAGCCCAACTGTGGTCGGATCTACCTCATCCCAGTGCAGGGGCAGCTCCAGTCCTCGAAGCAACACCGTCACGAGCTCGTGTTTCCGCGAGGCACACGCCTGCCCTGCCTGTGGCCTGGGGACCCAGGACCTGCTCCCCCTGCAACCCCCAGGCTGCCCCCCGAAGGTCGTAGGTCTGTGTTCCGACACAAGAGAAAAGTCCCTTCCCCAAGACTCAGGGAGGCCCTGGGACAGGAAGATCCCAATAACCAGCTCCAGAAAACTCTGCTTCCCCCGGTTTCCTTCAGCGGCCGGCGCAGTCAGTCCCCTGGAAGAAACCTGCATCCTGCGGTACCACAACGCACTGGGGCACTCAGAGAACAAACACGAATGATAACAGGTTCACCCTCAGAGGAAGGGCGAGTCTGTGCACATCTGTGGGTCTGAACCCTAAGAAAAATGATGGGTGCCCCCTTCACTTCATGCTGCTGTCAAACCCCTCCACCCACCCCACGCCCCAGCCGTGGAGTCCTCGGCGCCCCCAACCCGCCCTGCGCCGTGACATGGATGCCGCCACTGAAGGGACAGCCATCTGACTTCAGACCAACAGTGGACTGACCCACGACAGAGTCTGCAAGAACACTCGCTGGTGTCACAGCAGCGGGGCACGAGAGACCGCGGTTCCGCAGCCCGACGGCCTGGTCCACAACCCAGCTCCTCCAGTGGGCTCGGGCACGCTACGGAACCCGTGTGTGCACTGGGTTCACCAGGTGGAAACAAGGAACAGGGAGCAGCCCCATGCACAGGGGTGGCTCTGGGACTGGAGGAGGAGTCAGGACCCTGGGGTGGAGCCTGGCCCCCAGTAGCACAGAACAGGCCCCGCACCCCCGTCTCCGTCCGCTGCTGGTCCAGATGAACGTCGGGGGCGGGAGACCCCAAACCCGCACCGCCAAGCCAAGGGGGGCAAGCTTCGCTCTGACCACAGCACCGCTGCCTGTCCTCTGTCCCTGCAGACGGCCACACGCATCTCCTCCGGGGTCGAGCGGTCCGCTCACTGCCTGGAACAGGCACCTGGAGGCAAGGAGTGGGGCGCTGGGTAAAAAAAGCAAGAATGCAGGGCTGGCGGGCAAAGTGCATCTCCAGCCAGCGTGCCCACCGCCACAGCTCGAAGGGCCAGGCTATCCCCAGGCACGCTGGCTCCTCGCAGGCCCGGGGGCCGCAGCTCCCTGCACAACCTCAGCGGACACGGAGTCCAGGAGCCCATGGGGTGGGGGGACCGTGCACAGAAGGGGGCTCCAGCGCACGGCGCACCGCTCAGCAGTGTGCACTGAGCCTCTCAGGGGTACTCGGTGCTCTGTCCTCTGCCGAGTCATTTCCGACGAGGAACGAACAGTGTCACTATCCAACCCTAACCGAACGCGTCCCAAACCACTGTGCCAGGCTCTGCTCCAGGATGAGCTGTTTCTTTCCATCACAAACTCACCCGCGTTTAACACTTTCAACCAATGCCTTTGTCCTTAGTGAACGACACGGGAGATAAAACTTCATAACGGCTGTAATTGATCCAGGAAAAACACCCGAAGTTGATCAGAAAAACAAAGGCCAATGACCTTGTTGATGTGAACCGAGGCTGCGACGCTCTGGCGTCGTGCCGGAGGTGACACAAGCCACACAGAAGCCTGTCAGACGGTGCCCGGTATGAAGCGAGTGCGGGAGTGAAGGTCGGCCGCGTCAGGGTGAGGACTGCTCCCGGCAAACACCAGGTCCCCCCTCGCTCGAACGTCACTAAACACAAGTCTGTGCGATCATCTGTCCGGCCGGCTTCCTAGAAGGAGAAAATGCTGACCTCTGCCTGGGCACGTCCACGGTGGCTCCACTGTCCTCTTACCTCGTGCCTGTCCCTGGCCCTGATTTTCCACCCAAATCCCAGTCTGCTGAGACTCCCGAGGTCCCCATGGGCGTTTTTACTGGAACTGAATGCGGCAGCCCTGACATCCCGCGGCTCACGACTCCCTCCGGCACACGGCGCACCCGCTCCTACGGCTCTCTTCCACCACTTCCGTCTTGGTCACTCACCACAGAAGTCTCGCACATCTTTGGTTTCAATTTTCATTCGGTTCTTTATAAGATGCTGGGGTTTTTCTGTTTTGTTTTCATTTATAGAATCTTCACACATTACTTACTGGGAAAATTTGTTAAGAAAAGTAGTAAGATCCCCACAAAAAACAGAAATATTCAATGTGACTGAAAAGGTCATTTAATTTGAAACATGTTAAAATCTACCGTATACACAACTTCTTAAGTCACATCTTCTTGTTTGTTAATATGTAGACTTAGGATTTTGTTTAGATTATATTCAGCCATTACACTAAACCCTCATCATTTCTAAAAATCTAGAGATTAGGACGCCTGGATAGCTCAGTGGATTGGGCCTCTGCCTTCGGCTCAGGTCATGATCTCAGGGTCCCGCATCGGGCTCTCTGCTCAGCGGGGACCCTGCTTCCTCCTCTCTCTCCGCCTGCCTCTCTGCCGACTTGTGATCTCTGTCAAATAAATAAATAAAAGCTTTAAAAAATTTTTTTTTTAAAAATCCAGAGATTACCCTGAAGCTTCTATGTCGACGACACCCTGCGACTTTCCCCTTCCTCTCACCACACCCGTCACGACGCAGGGTCTGTCCTAGAACCCGCTGGAAAGGGTCCCTTCTCTTCTCTTTCTGCTCTCGGAAACGGTTTGTGTAGACCCCAACATTAACTGCTTGGAAGCTAGGAATAACTGAAATGCCAAGCGTTCTGAGCCTGCTGTGTTTTGTGGAGAGGTTTCCAGCAACTGCTTCCTTTCAGTTAGTGGCCATAGGACTACTCAAGGTTTTCATTTCTTTTTAAGCTTTTATATTGGGAAACTGTCCATTTAATTAAGTCGTCGAATTTGCGGTCAGGGGGTTATTCACACTGTCCTCTCCTTCTTCCCTCTGACGTATGTGCAGAAACGTGTCCCATTTTTAATTCCTCGTATCATTTACTCCTGTCTTTCATCATTCTGACTGCGTGGTTTTCAATATTAATAGCTTCCAAAAATAATTTTTGTCTTTCTTGATCCTCTAAACTTTATCATCATCCTTTATTTCATTTTTTAATTAATGGATTTTTATGTTTAGGGCAATTTTAGGTTTATGGCAAAACGGAGGGGGAAGGGCATCATGATTCCCGTGACCCACTCACCTACACACAGACACACACACACACACACACACACACACACACACACACTTTCGCCCTCTACAGACGTACTATGTCAGTGGGGTTCAACTGATGAGAAAACGTTGGCACATTATTAACTAATATGCAGTTACCATTAGGATTCAGTCTTGGTATGTACATTTTATGGCTTTAACAAATGCGGAACGACATGTCTATGTGACCACAGTGTCATATTAAACATATTCACTGTCCTAAAAGTGCTCTGGACCCACCTATCCCTCCCTCCCTGCCTCCCGCTGAGCACTTGGTAGCTGCTGATCGTTACTGACTCACTATTTCTGTCTTTTCTAGAATGTCCTGTATTTGGGGTCACACAGTATGGAGCCTTCTCAAATTGGCTTCTTACACTTTGTAATATGGATTTAAAGTTCCTTCATGACTTTTGAAGGCTTGAGAGTTCATTTCTTTTTAGCATTAAATAATGAATTAAATAATATCCGCACAATATGTTCATGCACTCAGTTGCTAACGGGCATCTCAGGAATGACTGAGCTGCTACGAACACGCATGTGCAGATTCTTCTACAGATACTCTTCCAGCTCAGGTGGGTCGACACTGAGGGACACAATTGCTGGAGGTATGGCTCCAGTACTTTTGGTAAGAAACCACCAGCTGTCCTCCTGGGTAGCTAGCTGCACTACTCCGTGCTCCCGCCAGTGAGGGAGAGCTCCGCTGGCTCCACCTCGCCGCTGGCATCAGATGTCAGAGTCCTGACTTTTTGCCATGCTAATAGTGCACCTCACTCTTATTTTAACCTGCACTTCTCTAGTGACATACAGTGTTCCGCGCCTTTTCCTCCATGTGTTTGTTGTCCGTGTACCTTCTTTGGGAAGGTGTCAGTTCAGATCTTCTGAACACTTCTTAATGGGTTTTCTTACTCGTGGTGTGACCGGGTTTTTGTATATCCCGGATAGTAGTTTCTTTTTTTATTTTTAATCAGAAATGTGTTTTGCAAAGGTTCTTCTTCTAGTCTGTGGCTTACCTTTTTTATTCTGTCTTTTGCAGAGCACACGTTTCTCATTCTAATGAAGACAAACTTACCAACCTTCTTATTCCATGCGTTACGCGTTTGGCATTGTATCTAAAAAGTCATCAGGAATCCAAGGTCACCTATATTTCGCCTATGCTTTCTTCTGGAAATTTTATAGTTTTTGTTTGCTTTTGGGTCTATGATGCATTTTTAAAAAGATACTATTTGCTAGAGCAAGAGAGTGGAACAGGAAGACTCCCAACAGGGGGCTCGATCCCAAAGCCCTGAGATCATGACCTCAGCCAAAATCAAGAGTCAGATGCTTAACTGACTGAGCCACCCAGGGGCCCTGGATCTATGATGCATTCTGGGTTAGTTTTTGTGAAAGGTTTAAGATGTTTAAGATCTGTGTCTACATTCAGTTATTCTGGTGCCATGTGTTGAGAAGACTATCATTTCTCTACTGGGTTGTCTTTGCTTGTAATATTGACTATATTTGTGGGCCTGTTTCTGAGCTATCTCCTGTGATACACTGATCTATATGACTATTGTCTCACCGGTATCTGTCTGTACTACCCCGAATTTTATATTAAGTCTTGTGGTTAAACATCACCAGTCCTCAACTTTGCTCTCTACTGTGGTGGCTATCTGTGATCTTCCAACTTTCCATACAAACTTCGGAACTGACTTGTTGGTATTCACAAAACAACTTGCAGGGATTGTTTGACCGACAGACCAAACTGGGAAGAACTAACACCTCAACAGTAATGAGTCTTCCTATCCAGGTATGTGGACTCTCTGTTTCTTTACTTCATGTGACTTGTCGCCTTAATCATTTTCCTCATATAAGCCTTATATATTGCTGTTTTTTTAGAGTTCTAAGTATTTCATTTCGGGGGTGTGGGTTGCAAATGACATTGTAAATGACAATTTCAAATTCCAACCGTTTGTTGCTGGCATGTAAGAAAGTGACTGGTTTTCGTATGTTAGCCCTTATTATAATCACTTAATACGTTGATTTTTTGAATCTTGGGATTTCCAACATAGATAATCACATCATTTGTGAATACTTTTAGTCATTCCTTCCACATCTGTATACTTTTGATTTCCTTTTACTGTCCTAGTGTATCAGCTAGGACTTCCAGTGCAATGTTGAAAAGAAGCGGCAAGAGGGGACCTCCTTGCCTTGCTCCTGACCTTGGTGGTAAATCATTCACTTTCTTGCCACTAAGTGTGACGTTAAGTAGAAGTTTTTAAAGATGTTCTTTATCAAATCAAGGAAGTTCCCCTTTATTCTTAGTTTATGGAGAGTTTTTAACCATGAACAGGTGTTAGATTTTGTCAAATGCTGCTTCTGTATGTGTTGTAGGTCATACGAGTTGTCTTTGGTTTGCTGACATGATGAATCGCATTCATTGGTTTTGGAATGTTAGACCAGCCTTGCATACCTGGAATAAATTTCACTTGGTCATGCTGTGTAATTTTTATACACTATTGCATTTGATTTGCTATTTTGCTGAGAAATTTTTAAAACCTAGGTTCATGAGAAATAGTAGCCTAAAGTTTTTCTTTCTTGTAATGCTTTTGTCTAGTTTTGGTATCAGGTTAATGCTGGTCTCATAGGATGCTTAGGAAGCACTCCCTCTCCTTTTGTCTGCAGGAATAGAATACAGAGAGAAATATAATCTCTTCTTTAAATGTTTGGTGGAATTCAGAAGTAACCCACCTGGGCCTGGTGCTTGTTTTAGAAAGTTATTAACTATCGGTTCATTTTTAAAATGGACATAGCCTTACTCGATCGTCTATTTCTTCTTGTGTGACTCTCGACAGATTGTGTGTTTCAAGGAATGGGTCCACTTCATCTCCATCATCAAATATGTGGACACATTATTGTTTATAATATTCCTTTATTGTCCTTTGTGGTCTATAGGATAAGTAGTGATGGTCAGTTTTTCGTGTCTGGTATTAGTGGTTTTTATCTTTCTTTTAGTTAACCTGGTCAGAAGTTGATCATTTACTGATCTTTTCAAAGAACCAGTTTTTGGCTTCTTTGATTTTCTGATGTCTTCTTTTCAATTTCATTATTTCTCCTTTAAGTTTTCTTATTTTTCTTCTTCAGATTTACTTTGCTTTTTTCCTAAAGATGGAACTTACACATTTTAGATCTTCTTTTCCAACTTAAGCATTGGATGCTGCACATGAGCACTATTTTTGCTGCATCCCACAAATTTTGATCACTTGTATTTTCTCTTTTTAGTTCAAAACATTCCACAAACGTTTCAGGCTTCTTTGATCCGTCTGTTAGTCAGAAGCATGCAGTCTGCTCTCCAAGTGTGTGGGATTCTCCAGTCATCGGTCACGGATTTTTAGGTTAATTCCACTGTGCCCTGAGAGGCATATTTTTATGCTATTCCTTTCGATATGGATGTGTTTTCCGGCCCAGGATGTGGTCTGTTCTGGGGACTGCTCTGTGTGAGCTTGGG
The DNA here is from genome assembly GCF_022355385.1 of Mustela nigripes. Taxonomy (NCBI): domain Eukaryota; kingdom Metazoa; phylum Chordata; class Mammalia; order Carnivora; family Mustelidae; genus Mustela; species Mustela nigripes. The sequence continues at coordinate 108,706,020 of NC_081562.1, forward strand.
GATGTGCACTCTGCTCTTGCTGCACGGATGCCCTACAAAGGTCAGTTAAATTCAGGCGACCCAGATGAACTGTTCAGGTCAGCCATGTCCTCACCTAATTCGCTTCCACCCGGATCTGTACGTCAGGGACACAGAGCTGCCGACGCTCCCCTCTGACTGTAGATTCGTCTAGTTCCGGCTGCAGACTGATGGCTCCTGCCTCCTGGGCTGTGACGTTTTGTTGGGCACGTACCCAGTAAGAACGTCGTCTTCTTAGACAACCAAGTCCTTTATCGTACGTAATCTTCGGTAACCTTTCTTGTCTCAAGTCTGCTCCGTAAGAAAGTAATGGACCGCGCCAGCTTTTGAAGTTGGTGTTAGCGTCTCTACTCCATCTCTACTGCTAGCCCACGGTGCGGTGCTTGTCTTGTCGTCCACGTAACGTGGGCTGTGTCCTTAGTCTACTCTGAAGGAGTAACTGGCACACTTAGGTCAGTGGCATTTAGCGTGGTTCATATTTCTGGACTAGTACGTGATATGTTTGTTACTGTCACCCGTTTATTACGTCATTCCTCATCTCCCACTCTGTCTCTGTGTTTTCTGGTTCCAACGCACTATTGTGTACGATCTTACTTCTGCTCCTTTCTGGGCAAATCAATTACACTTCATCTTTTACTGTTCAAGTGCTGGTCCTTAGGTTGATGCGTCATAACAGAATATTCCCAGCTCCTCCCCCGCCCGTACCACCGCTGCCATTCGTGCCTCGAAGGCTCACGCTCGAATCACCCGGTACGTAGTTCCTCCCATTACTCTGAGCAACCGTTAACCTGAAGCACAATTAGGAATCATAAAAACAGCAGATTCTCTTTCGTCTTCGGGGACCCCTTCTCTGACACCCCCTCTCCTTAGGTATATGTCCATCTCGAGCTCCCCACCTGGTGTACTGACGGGCCCATCCGTCACGTCTCTCACAGCGACTCCCATTTCCGGCACTGCCCTTACACCCACAGCAGGGCGTCCAAGTCTCCACTGGCATCACCCCCCCACCACCCCACCCCGTTTGGGAGCAGTGGTCTTCCCGGGGACTTCAGTTTGCTGACAGATCGAGGTTGGGATCCAGCTGAACTCCTCAGCTGGTTGGTCTCCATTTCTAAACTTCTTTTTCACCGTAAGGATCCATGCGACAGAGCCCACACTCCGCGGCAAGGTGGCGTGCAGCCAAGACTGTCTCCTCTACGTCATCTTTTTCTGTTACTTCTCATTTCTCCCTCCTGTGGACTCAACTCCATTTTCCCTTCCCGACTTTTTAAACTCAATCCTTGTTTCTTCAGTTTCCAGGATCTCTGATAACCTCATGTCAATACTTCAAGGCTGGCAATTTCTAAGGACTACTTCGGTGCACCTCACAAACTCTGTTTTTTCACCTGCAATACAGTGGCCTCTTGATGTGTCCCCGCTTCCAGCCAGGAACCCACCCAGTCCAACCAGCCTCTCCCACACGACCGCCGCACACGGACATTTTCAACATGCGAATCTAACCAGGGCACTTTCTGTTTAAAGGACCAGACCAGTATCAAGACTGAGTTCATTTTCATTAGTTTTGAACAAACAGGGCTTTATAGTCTGTCTTCAAATGCATCTTCCGCCTTCTTCCAAGTCTCCCACAGCCTTGGTTTCAGAGCGGCTCTGGGGATAAAAAGTCTCTGCCGCGGCAACTTTCCACACCTGCACTGCCCAGGTGTCTTAAATGTGGCTAGTGAAGCAAAAGAACAGAATTTTCATTTAAATTGAAAAGGTCCACCACACTGGGCAGCGCAGCTCGACAGGACCAGCCTGCCCGTCACTGGGAGGGAAGCTGACCAAGCAGTCTGATTTACTGCATTCCTCTCTTCCTCCAGTGTCACAGAATATGTCGTTTCGGATTTACACGAAATCATGAAAACATTTAGTTCAGAGAATCAGACTGCAGAGCGGAAAACATACTGAAATCAGTGAACTCAAGTGGACCAGAGAAAGAGAAACCCCGTCCATGTAGGAGGTTAACTTTAATGTCGAGGAAGAACAGCCGTCAGGTGTGCACACTCTCTGGAAGCAAACACAGTGTCCTCCGTTTTCCAGTCTCACCGACAGCGCTCGGCAAAGGCTCAGAACACAGAACCACACGTGTGCGGAACGCCAAGCAGGCCTGAGGCCCCATGGCCAGCGGCTGAGCCCCACCGTACCTCAGATCCTAAACCATCATCAGCACAAAACCAGCCTCGAGGAGGGGTTCACACATACAAGTTCGCACAGTGCGTCTCCAGGTTTGAAGAAAAATTTCAGTTTTACAGGTTACAAGCAGTGGTTCTCAAACCCTTGGACCCAAAGAATATTCTAGACTGTTAAAAATGGGTTAAAGTTCTTTATAGATCCTGGATATCAACCTTTTGTCTGTACTGTCATTTGCAAATGTCTTCTCCCATTCCATGGGTTGCCTCTGTGTTTTGTTGACTGTTTCCTTTGCTGTGCAGAAGCTTTTGATTTTGATGAAGTCCCAAAAGTTCATTTTCGCTTTTGTTTCCTTTGCCTTTGGAGACATATCTTGAAAGAAGTTGCTGTGGCTGATATCGAAGAGATTACTGCCTATGTTCTCCTCTAGGATTCTGATGGATTCCTGTCTCACATTGAGGTCTTTTGTCCATTTTGAGTTTATCTTTGTGTACGGTGTAAGAGAATGGTCGAGTTTCATTCTTCTACATAGAGCTGTCCAGTTTTCCCAGCACCATTTATTGAAGAGACTGTCTTTTTTCCACTGTATACTTTTTCCTGTTTTGTCGAAGATTAATTGACCATAGAGTTGAGGGTCCATATCTGGGCTCTCTACTCTGTTCCACTGGTCTATGTGTCTGTTTTTATGCCAGTCCCATGCTGTCTTGGTGATCACAGCTTTGTAGTAAAGCTTGAAATCAGGTAACGTGATGCCGCCACTTTTATTTTTGTTTTTCAACATTTCCTTAGCGATTCAGGGTCTCTTCTAATTCCATACAAATTTTAGGATTATTTGCTCCAGCTCTTTGAAAAATACCGGTGGAATTTTGATCAGAATGGCATTAAAAGTATAGATTGCTCTAGGCAGTATAGACATTTTAACAATGTTTATTCTTCCGATCCAAGAGCAGGGAATGGTCTTCCATCTTTTTGTGTCTTCTTCGATTTCGTTCATGAGTGTTCTGTAGTTCCTCGAATACAGATCCTTTACCTCTTTGGTTAGGTTTATTCCCAGGTATCTTATGGTTCTTGGTGCTATAGTAAATGGAATCGATTCTCTAATTTCCCATTCCGTATTTTCATTGTTAGTGTATAAGAAAGCCATTGATTTCTGTACATTGACTTTGTATCCTGCCACGTTACTGAATTGTTGTATGAGTTCTAGTTTTTTGGGTGGAGTCTTTTGGGTTTTCCATATAAAGAATCATGTCACAGATAATCATATCAAAAAATGGGCAGAAGATATGAACAGACACTTCTCCAATGAAGACATACAAACGGCTATCAGACACATGAAAAAATATTCATCACTAGCCATCAGGGAGATTCAAATTAAAACCACACTGAGATACCACCTTACACCAGTTAGAATGGCCAAAATTAGCAAGACAGGAAACAACATGTGTTGGAGAGGATGTGGAGAAAGGGGAACCCTCTTACACTGTTGGTGGGAATGCAAGTTGGTGCAGCCACTTTGGAGAACAGTGTGGAGATTCCTCAAGAAATTAAATAGACCTTCCCTATGACCCTGCAATGCACTCCTGGGTATTTGCCCCCAAGGATACAGATGTCGTGAAAAGAAGGGCCGTATGTACCCCAGTGTTTATAGCAGCAATGGCCATGGTCGCCAAACTGTGGAAAGAACCAAGATGCCCTTCAACGGACGAATGGATAAGGCAGATGTGGTCCATATACACTATGGAGTATTATGCCTCCATCAGAAAGGATGAATACACAACTTTTGTGGCAACATGGACGGGACTGGAAGAGATTATGCTGAGTGAAATAAGTCAAGCAAAGAGAGTCAGTTATCATATGGTTTCACTTATTTGTGGAGCATAACAAATAGCATGGAGGACATGGGGAGTTAGAGAGGAGAAGGGGGTTGGGGGAAATTGGAAGGGGAGGTGAACCATGAGAGACTATGGACTCTGAAAAACAATCTGAGGGGTTTGAAGTGGCGGGGGAGGGAGGTTGGGGGAACCAGGTGGTGGGTATTAGAGAGGGCACGGATTGCATGGAGCACTGGGTGTGGTACAAAAACAATGAATACTGTTACGCTGAAAAGAAATTTTAAAAAATGGGTGAAAGTGTTAAAAATCTTTTGTTTCTAGGACTCATGTTTTGATATTCACTGTATCAGCAGGTAGACGGACAAACTTCCAGAAACGCGAGACTTCGCCATCCCTGTGTGCACCTACCCTCTGAACGCAGCATCTCCACGACCGGCAGCCTTGCAGAGACCCACACACCTTCGCGAGAGGATGCGTGCGGACAGAGCAGATCATGTGTGTTATTCCACAGTCTGACCTCACAGACATCCCTGGAGGTCTCGGGGTCCCCCTGGGTCCCTGGAGCCTGTCTGAGTCGGCTGTCCAGGGTGGAGACTGGGCCCCATCGCATTCTACCTGGAGGGAGGGGGCAGGCCCCGGGAAAGGCCACCACTGGTCCCATGACACAGACGGACCCGATGTCCTTTCTTTTTTCGTTTTTTTTTTTTTTTTAAGATTTTATTTATTTATTTATTTGACAGACAGAGCTCACAAGCAGGCAGAGAAAGAGGGAAGCAGGCTCCCTGCTGAGCAGAGAGCCCAATGCAGGACTCGATCCCAGGACCCTGAGATCATGACCTGAGCCGAAGGCAGTGGCTTAACCCACTGAGCCACCCAGGTGCCCTGATGTCCTTTCTGAAGCCATCTGCCATCTGCCCAAGAGACAAAACAACCTTTCTAAACATGTCACGACCCCATATGCTGCACGTTTATTTCAACTTTCTTCCTTGACATGGTTGGTCCTGGTAGGAACAGCAACGACACAGGTCTCAGTGTCATGTTCTAGGGCTTCTGGCTGGGGAGAAAGGGCCTGGAGAAACAGCTAGAATTTCTGCAAGTTCTAATTCGGACTTATCCAGTAAAAGTGAATAAGTGCCTAACACAGAGTTTGACGTTTTCTAGGTGCTCGCGAAATGCCTCTTCATTAATTCACTCTCCAAATCAAATGTAAGTTTCCAAATAAAGTTATTTAAAAGGGGAGAAGTACACACTATTACAAAGAATTCCAGTAGGACTTCATTACCGTGCAAGGCCATGGGTCTGGAAATGAAATGGAAAAGTATGGCCAAGAGAGATTAAATTTGAGGCTATATGGTTGATTGGATTGATTGCTAATTAGGGCAATTATCTAAGAGATAATAGAATTACTTCTCGGTTGATATAATTTGGTTACTGAAGCATCCAGAGTACTTTCTACTGCAAGCTGAGTGGTCTGCGGAGTGTGGAAACCGAAATCTCCTCGGGACCACAACACTTTCCCTTTTGAGAGTCTGAAATCCCCCAGGCCGTCTCAGGGAGACAGCCCAGAAGATCCCCAACCCCTGCACACGCCAATGGGCCACATGAGGTTGCCCAGCAGCCACACGACATGGTCAAGGAGGCCTGGTGGCCGTACGCCGGAAGGGAACGTGACTCACAGCACATCAGAGGAGTGTGCACATCAAGGAGACTCAGGGCTGGCCTGTTTTCACAGCAGGAAACCGCAGAGACTCGAGGGGGAGACCCGCGAGGCTGATAACGACCCCAGGTCCTCACCAGTTCTCCTGCGGGGGGCGCACAACACGAGGGGCACCCGTGCTGACCGCGGAAACCGAGCCCCAGCGAGGTTCGCGAGCACAGGCCGAGAGCGACTGCACAGGCTCCTCTCAGCCGTGAAGGAAGCAGTCGCTTCCGACTCCAGGTTGACAGCAGGACGAGCGGGACGAGCAGGACGAGGTCTTAGAAAGCACAACAGCCTGTACGGAGTAGCACTGTCACAGCATTCCCTACACAGTCCTGGCCAGCAGGACCTATGACAGGACCCGGAGTCCTACAGCAGAGCTGGCTTCCGTCGCCCAGGCAGCCGCATGGCCCGCGCACGCAGGCGGCACCACACACTCCCGCCCTCACAGCTACGCACACCGACTGGGCCTCCGTCCTGCTGCTGCTCCCTGGTGACCGGAGGTCAGATCTGAGTGACCCTGACTCACCTTCTCACTGTGCCTCGACCTCGGGTCCTTCCGACTCCCCTGCACGTGATCCGTGGCCACCAGGGCCTTCCCTGAACCCCCGCTACGCTCGTCTTGTGCCTTTGCCTCAGGTCTTCAGGCGGCACCTGTCGCCTTCAGGACAAAGTCCGAGTTCCTGGGCCCGGTACACCACAGACCTTAAAATCTGGCTCATCCTCCCTAATTTCTTGCTTTTCCCCAAATGTATTACGTTTCTTCACCTTCCTTCCTTCCAAAAATACTCACGAGGCAGGACTTCAGATGCTTGGGATACACGAACAGACAGAAAAACGTCCTGGCCTTTGCGGGCTCACCTTCTCACGGCGGACAGAGTGGGGGACAGAGAGGCGTACCGACGACGCCGGTGGAGAAAGACGGAAGGATGGACAGACAGACGACAGGCAGGCAGGACAAGGGGCGACGGGCAGTGTCGGGGCTGGCAGCTGCAACGGACTTCCAGGAGCCCGAGCGCAGGCACAGGGGCTGCACGAGGCGACACCATGTCCCGCCCTTTAACCGGGTGGTCGGGGAGGCTCGTGCAAAAAGTGACCTTGAGCAGAGACCAGCAATGTGTCCGTCCGAGGGAAGAAAGTTCTGGGCAGCGGGATCAGAGCATAAAGGCTCCGTAGCAATCAGGGGCTTGAGAAACACCCGGGAAACCGGTGCGGCTGCAGAAAGGGGACGACACGAAAGACAGGACCGTGGAGCGGTGGAAGCCAGACTTTGGGCACGGGAGGTGCGAACCTCACTCCGAGAGCAGCAGACGCTCTGGAAGACGAGCAGAGGCGCGTCGCCCACACACTGTGCGGGGTCACGCATCTGGCTCTCCCTCGGGGCCGTGAGCTCCTTCACCCAGAGCAGGCAGAGCACCGAGCTCATCCCCAGGCTGGGGCTTCTTAGAGGAAAGTCAGACCCCAAGTGCCGCAGGTCCCCCCGGGGATGCTACCTGAGCAAACACATTCCGAAGTAGGGCCCCGAGCGGGCTGGACGGAGACAGGTGTGGTTTCCTTCAGGCCGTGCGGAAGGTTCTGGCCCCCCCTTCACCACCACCCTCCCCCACACTTCCCGTGCACGGCTACTCCACTCCCCACGGTGGGCGGCAGCCTGTAGGGGCAGAAGGAAGTGCTCCTGAGGCCGAGACAGCCCCGTTTCCTACTCTGCTAACCCTCTGAGATGTTTGCTCGGAAACACCGACGGAGAGGCAGCGGCACCTGGCATGTCTCCTGAAACAGCGGGGAGGGTTTGGAGAGCACACCTCAGCCACGCCGGGGGCATCAGGGCTGACCAGCCCCGCCCCTCGTGGTTAGGAAAGACGTAATGGAGGAAACAGACCGTGCGTGCTCTTAAGTTCCATCTAAATTTGTAAAAGATTTAACACAGAAAGCTGGAGCTTAGAACAAGACACAAGTTACACCCTTGTATGTGGTAAGAAATAACAGAGACGGACAGAGCCAGGGTCCCTGAGGTCTGGATGAGGCCCCCACTGTCTCACCAACAATCCCACACCGCCCCGAACCAGCTTCTCACCTGTAATGGAAGACAGGACACCTGACTGGTCTCCGCGAGAACGGGAGATATGATGGTAGCCACGCGTCCACGTGTGTGTTGCGATGTCTCACGCAGCTGCACGTACCTGCACATCTGCATACAGTTGTGTGTATCTCCACGTGTGCAAGTCTACCTGTGTGTGTCCATGTGTGTCCGCATGTGTGTCTACACGTGTGTCTGCACGTCTACGTATCTAGGTCACACCTGTGTCTACATGTTTGTGTCTAAATGTGTGTTTCCATGCACTGACATGTCTCTGGGTCTACGTGTGCCTGTGTGCCTGTGTACACGCGTCTGTGTACCCACATGTGTGTGCACATACATGTGTGCTCTGCAGGTGGTGTGTCCACGGGCTTGTGTACACCTATGCATCTGTGCACCCGTGTCTACTGTCCGTCCGTGTGGGCCTCCACCACACAGACCTGTGAGTGCACGGACATGTGGCTACACACGTGTCTCCCACATACGTGACTGTGCCACCAGCATGTGGCTGTGCCCGTGTGTCTCCCGTGTGTGCGACTCTGCCCGTCCCCGTGTGTCAGCACTTGTGTCTGCTGCGCGTGCACACGCCAACACTAGCACGGTCGTGTCCGGACAAGGTCGTGTCCAGAGCGAGGTAACAAGCATCTCACGGTGAGCCGACAGCACCTGCGCACACCTCCCCCGCCTGTGTGAAAGAGGCCTCTGAGACCCCTGACCCACGGGGCATCCTGACCCATGCTGGGCGTTCCAACGTCTTGGAAACAGAAGGTGGAGTGGGGGACAAGCTCCTGCTTCACCCTGTCCCCACAGTGTCCCCACACTGAGGCGTCTGGGCACAGGGGTGGGAGGGCCAAGGGGCAGCCCTCGGCCTCCACTGCCTTTCCAGCCACTCTCACCCCCCAGATGACAACCCCGTGCTGTAAGGTCGGCCCTGCCCCTTCCTCCCTCCCAGGAAGGAGCCAGCCAGGAAGTCAGGCAGAGGCTCCTTGCCTTGTCACCCCGCTAACGGAAGGAGCCCGGATACAGAACCAAGAGCACGGTCGACCCTCCAGCCCCGGTGTGCGCTGCCCGAGCTGCCGCATCCCACAGCCCCCGCTTCCTGTTCCGCAGCATCAAGGAGCAGTACGCACCCCGTGTGCAGTAAAAGCCAAGCGGGACAGGACTTGCGAGAGCGCTTGCAAAATACAGAGTAGGAGCGTCATCTTCTGTCGTCGGGAGCAAACCCCTCCGCCCCAAACGGAGGTCCCAGCAGCAACACTTACTGATCATTTACCTTAAAAGCCGTAGTCTAGTCAGGGAAGCAGGAAAAGCAACTTTAATGCAGATGCTGGGGAAAAAATCTCTCAAAACGTCATTAAAATATTAATCGTCACACAAGCTTTCTGACGAGAGAAATTAATGGGACACAATTAATGACCGAAATCTAAGCCAGCCCAAGCCCGGTGACGGCTGCAGCGGAACGGAGATACCAAGACGGCGTCCCCGCACGTGACACCGTAAGACACAAAGGAAACAGAACACAGGAAAGTGCGGATTTCCTTTTTTGAAAACTACTTGGAAAACAGAAATCCTGGGGATAAAAGAAAAGGAAAAAGATTATACTCACAGCCAAGAAAATACAAAGTGAAACCACATGCTGAGTAGTAACACCTAAAAAAACCCAAAATTTGGCTCATGAGAGATTACTGTTCAGTTGTTGTGAAATTCTAAACAGCAGACGTTGTCTTGAAAAATGTGAAAAGAGCTACTGTTTATTGCGTTCTAACGTGTACCCCGGGGGGGTGTTTGTCTGGGAAGCAGATGTCATCACCTGTGACCACACAGCCGGCCCGAGGCCACCGAAACGCACGCCGCCCCCGACTCGCCCCGCGGGACATGCACCCGCCCGTCCCCTTCACCATCCCCGTCAGCATCACAGACCGGGGAGCGGTGACCACACGCCCCGGTGCCTTACCTGACCGGTAGCGCTCATCGCGTGACCCTGAGGACCTCCGGCGGTGGTAGCGCGTGGAAGGAGCAGGAGTGACGGGAGCCCGGCGCTCGGGAGGCAACGCCTGATCCACCCCTGGGGGAAGGGAAACGGCAGAGTGAGGTAAGGCTCCACCCGGCGGCCCGAGTCCCTCCGTTTGGTAAAATCACTTGGTAGAACGGCGCAGCAGGTCAGGCACGTCCTGGACACGGAGCAGTTAAGGGAGAAGGGTTGGGTCAGGGGAAGGCTCGACTCGCGCCCTGACACGGCAGCCCGTACAGACCCCGCACCGCTCCCTGCCCGCACAGGCCTGCGCGGAGGGGAAAGCGGAGCCCACGGCCCCGAGCTACGGTCTCCTCCACACGGCAAACGCTCAGAAGGTGATGCTCGTTCTTGAAGAGATTCAATGACACTCATCAGGAAGGTGACCTTTATAACACACCCCACAGGACAGCTTAACGGTCCGATTCTGGGAACCAGGACTGTGCGGTCACCTCTGCTCGCTCAGTGTCTAACTCGGAAACCCGCTCCCTCTGATGCGAAGGGACCGGGAAGTCTCCATTTCCTTACGGTTGTGACGTGTCACCCGACGGGATACGTGGCCAATGACAGCTGCTCTGACGGGTCTTAGTTAAGAGCGGACCCAGGTCTGGCGACGACGATTCGGTGGCGCGTGGGACCACGAGCAGCGAGGACGGCGTAGCCACGTGACTCAGAAGGTGCGGCCGGAGCGGTCTGCTGGTGCCGACTCAGGAGTGCGGAGCTGCGGAGCACGGGGCACCCAGCAGTAACTGCTGCGTCTTCAGAATGGACGGCCACACCTGGCAGAGGAGGTCACCAGTGGTCGCATTTTAACCGAAACCGCTTCGTCTGTTTCCGCCATGGCCCCACGAGGGCCGTTTCCAGGAGCGCTGTGACAGTTCCTCGTGCTGCTGGCGGCTGCACACACTCCTTCCTTGAAGCAGGCTCCACGCTCAGCGCGAGGCCCGAACTCACGACCCCGAGACCAACAGTCTCACGCTGCACCGACAGACCCAGGCAGGCGCCCTGTGGAACCCCCGCGCCTGCTGGCACGTTTGTGGCCCGTGACGGGGTAGGTTTCCTGACTGTTACCCAGTTCCCTGCACCAGAACCGTGCTGCCGACACGCGTCCCTGAACGTCCTGATGACACAGCTGCCAGACCTCGTCCAGCTAGAGTCTGCAGGTAACCTTTAAAACCACTCTTTCCTCTGACGCACAGAATTCAGGAACCGAGGAGTACTATTAAGTCAAAGAAAAGTGTCCTCATTCGGTACTTACAGTCGTGTTTACAAACAAGAGCTTACGATCCCTCTGAACGGCCGTGTGAGACAACACACGGCCCCTCCCAAGAGCGCACCGTGCCCAGCCGTTGGCAGGATCACGAGTCGGCAGCGAAGCCCCTCCTAGCTGACTTTTCCTCTACTCCTGGGGGAGTATTTGCATCTTTGGGCTCCACCGTCGTGGTTTTCAACGGACCTCTCGCTAGTTCCTTCAGAATATCCCAACAGAAGTGAAAACCCTTCCCAGCCCTCTCTCCCCGGGGCCGTCCCTGACAACGTGGGGACAGTCTTGTAGCTCATTATTCCGTTTCCCTGAAGACCCTCCCCGTGGACCCCTCCTGCTCTAATCCGGGCCGGCAGGCCCAGACCTGCTGCACGCCCCCCCACCACGGCACCCCTTCCTCCTAGAACTGGTGTTCGCCCAGACGTCTAAGCAGAATTACATGGAAATCTGAAATTTTAAGAATTTGTAATAATCAATTTATTTGAAAGTTACGTGCATTCATTGCTTCTCACGTCAATCGCTCCGATGGTGTACTGTGCGTGAACAATCTGTCTCCCCTCTGTCGACTGCCACAGCGGTTACGTTACTCCCAGCGAGGAGCCGTGAGCTGGCGGCTTCCTCCTCTGGGGGTTATCACAGACCCATCTCCGGCAGCAGATCTTTGACCCGAGCCGCCCACGTCCGGAGGAGGAGACCCCGTCTCCTGGCTTGTGAGTCAACACAGGGGCGTCCGTCACTGGCGGCTGCGGCTGTTCTCCATCTCCGGGCACATGCTCAGACTGTGCCTCGCACCCCACACTGGAGGTGCTCAGGTCCATTTTTCCAGAGAACAAACATTTCTGGGGGAGGGAGGGGGACCGGGCTCACCCGCTTCCTGGGTGCCAAGCCTCATCGTCTCCCCGATGAGACCAGCTGCCCATGAGACCAGCACCGTCTGCTACCCTGGGCAGCCCCATCCTCGACCCCACATGGCACTAAAACCCGTCCGTTTCTCCCCCTTGTCCGTCCCGTGGATTTACCCTCCGTCTGTGCGCAGGTATCTCCGTGCGTTCCGTTCCGCATGCACGTTCAAGCTGCCAAGAGTGCCGGACTCTCCCCCACAGCCAAGTCCGTGGGCCTCTCACAGACCGGAGAGTCAAACACAGCCCCCAGAATTCCCTTAACCTTCTCCCCGCCGGGGGCCCCGGCCGGCCACACACTTCCAGCGATCGCAGGCCCCGTGCACAGGCCAGGGCCTCCCACACCAGTCCGCAGCCGATTCCATATGCAAACACGGACGTCCATGTCCACAGGCTGAAGCGCACGGCTCACAGCACAAGGTTTGAGAGAAACGAGTTAACTAGCAAAAGGAGAATAGCTTCACCAGCTCCCCGGCAACAGGGCGTTCTAAAGCAGTAAAACATGGGTGTGCACACCTCCATCAGTAATTCACGGTGAACGCAATCTGCAGCGGCTTCAAGCATGTTCCGACAAGGAAAAGCCATCTGTCCAACGCGCAACCCCTCCAGATAGGAATTTCCCGCCTGTCAACACTGGGGGCCTGAGGCCGTGCGCGGAGGGGTCTCTCCTGTCGCGTGTGAGGCAGCACGAGAACCCGAATCAGTACAGGAACACACCGAGCTCCGGACGCTCCTGCCACAACCAAGAGCCCATCTTGGGACCACCGGAGCGTGGCCGCAGCACGTGGGGACCAGCTCGGAGCAAGGACACTGGAAGGTGAGGGTCTCGAGGGAGCTCGGGAGACCTCCAAAAACACAGAAAGCCAGCGGGCCAAGATTAATCCTTTTTAGGCAACAACGTGGCAGGGATGGAGAGCAGCTGTGTCCCTCGCTTACGAAGCACTGTGCGGCAGACAGCGACCCAGCCTCGGGTCCCACATGAATCGAGGGACAGAGCACCAGGGACCGTGCTCCGGAGCCGTCCGTCACCCTGAGCCTTGGTTTCCCATCGTGCGCAGCTCTGCCAGGCTACACAGCCCCGGAATGCTCACAGGTGGCGGCCCCTTCCCTCAAGACGGGCACCCCCCCCACCAGGGCTTGCCGGTGCGCTGGGAGCCCCGTCCTCAGGGTGGAGAGGTCGCGGGCTGCTGGGCTCCATGTGCTAGTGCAGTGACCACTCTCATGGGCAAACCTGACTGGTCCCTTGAAGAGAAGCGGCCTCGTGATCTCACCGCCAAACAACACGTGCCCCGGTGACCTTCTCAGGACAGATGCTGCCCAGGGAGGAGATCAGGGCAGCAGACGGCTGTGAGGTCAGCAGACAGCGACACGTCCCTCGGATTCTTACTCAGGAGGCAGCCAGTCAGGAGCAGGGACATCTGTGTGCTCACCTCCCCCGCAGCAGTGCTGCCTCTGGCCACAGGGGGTCTCGGGGGCTCCTGAACAAACACTGGGGTCTTTCCGGCATGAGCAGGGCCCTGTGAGGCTCCCGCCAGGCATCCGTACAAACATGACCTTCCAGGAGGCTTCTGTTTCCCTCGAGAACCCCGAAGGGGCTTGGGAAGAAGGAACCCAGGAGTCCAAGAGGAAAGAGGAAGGAAGCCAGGCAGGGGATGGTGACCCAGCCGGGGACCCCGGCGCTCTGCCAGCAACAACCTCAGACCCCCGCACACGGGTCCATCCCAGTTTCTTCCAACACACGACGAAGAAAGAGCTCCGCAAAGGAAATCCCTCACAGCGCAGAGCTGTCCCCTGCGCAACCTGCCGACTCCAGGACCAGACGTGGAAACCACGGCGAATCTCACGCTCACGAGGAACGTGGTCCTGGGGCTCTGCGGCCTGGACATGCCACGTGCTTCAGGCCAGGAGACCTGCCGTGCAGACCACCCTCGCTCACTCAGGAAGTCAAATGTTCGAGGAAATATCAAGACTCCAATTCAGACAGCAAGGGAGAGAGAAAGTAGTCGCTTTCCACGTATTTTCAAAGGAAACTGCGAAGGATTTTGGAAGATGACTTCCACAAAAATGCATCTGGAATTCAAAACCAGAGACTTTGATCCAAATTCTGGTCTTACTCTTAGCCCGTGTGGAACTGAGCACATCTCCCAGCTTCCACACAGGCTGGGGAGCAGACGCGGACACGGTCACGAGCGAGTAGCGTCCCCGGGCCCTGGCTGGAACCTCTCGGTCCTGCGTCCTCGCCTTCAGCGCCCGTGGAGCCCGGGGCCCAGCGGGGCTCACAGCATCTCTAGGCCCCCACACACGTGGTCCTGCCTCAGGAGCCTGGGGAAACCGCGGAGGGCTTTTCCGTGATTCCGGTCTGCACAGAAACGATGTCTGAACTGTCCCCCACTCTTCTGGTACCGGACGGACTCTCAGGGCAGCACCTCCTTCCGCAGTCAGTGCCGTCAAGCCTCCGCAGAAGACACGCAGCGCACCGTGTGCACACGGACAGGGAACCTGCCGCGTCTGCTTTGTACGGACTCGGGTCAGAACGCGCACAGACAGAAATCCTCTTCCCTCCACAGTGGCCCCGACCGTCAGCCCGACTCCTGCCTCTGCCTCTCACGACCGAAGGCCTCGCCAAAATCTGCACACAACCGCTAACCATATTCCTGTCAACACATTTTAGTTTATGAGGGACTCATTCTGTGGAAAAGTGCAGAAGATCTGGAACTTTGGGGAGCTCGACGTGCACTCAGCACTCACTCTTTGGTCCCCGAGGAACAGAAGCTCAGAGGGAAAGCACGCACGAGGTCAGGAGCAGGGTCGCAGACGCCTGCGGGTTTCAGATACTCACACGAGCCTGTTCCAAAGCGGACGACTTCCTTGCTGCCCAGGCGGACACCCGGATCCCGCTCCCAGCTCTGCTCACGTGGCAGAAGCTGACAGGGGACACGGCTTCGTGTCCTCACCCTCCCCGTCGTCACCAGCCTCGGGGAGCGGCAGCCCGGCCCGCAGGGCACCACTGGGAATAACCGGAAATCCATGTGACCGAGGCCACAGCAGCGTGTGCAGAAACCGGAGTCCGGCAACAGCAGCAGCGGACTGTGCACTGAGATCATGACCGTGGGGCTCACCCAGGACCCGGGTCGCCCCCCCAGCCGAGGGGGGCTCAGTTCCTACAGCAAGTCCACCTGGGAAGGATTCATGCCGAGTCACACACCAGAAACTTCATTCAAAGACCCATTTTCTCTTTGGGGGGTTATGCGCCTGACACCCTGTCGTCAGGAACAGACCGCACGACGGGACCCCCTGCGGACGCGGTCCCCAGGTAGGCTGCTGTCCCCCCAGCCCTAGCCAGGATGGGCTCATGGGGCTTCCAGGCCCGGGGCTCTACTCTAGGGGACCCTAACTCCTGCTGCGGAGTGAAGACGCGGACCCGGCTTGCAACGGGCACCGGAGGGGCAGAGGCCTGGCCCGTGGCAGCTCGGCAGACCCAGGCCCCCACACGCTCTCTTCTCGGAGGCCCAGAAGCACCTGCCCGCAGTCTGCATCCTTCAGGCCAGATGAGGAAGGGCCTCATCTTCCGTGGGACCAGAGCAGAGCGGCACGCAAACACGCTGCCTCGGGCCTTGGCGGGGCTGGCTCCGGGTGCTTCCAGCCCCCAGAGCCCAAGCTCCAGCACCCGCTGGACACGCTGGTCGGGAGGACACAGGCAGAGGCCTACCTGCCACCAGCAGGGCTGTGACAGGGCCACAGACAGCAACTGGCCCATCCTTCAACAGATCTCTGAAAGCACCGACATCCTCGGGGCGAGCTAGGCACGGAGCCGTCAGAGCTCACCCACCGTCTGGTGCAGCTGCGCGACCGTGGCGGGAGTAGAGGCTCGTGTGGGGCGGGACCAGAGGGCCTGTCCTAACCCCAGGCATCCCTGCAGAAGGGACCCGGGAACCGGGCTCTGAACGATGCACAGGGGCAGGCAGAGGGCACAGGCGGATGCAGAAGGCCGCCCCACCACGGGCGTGGGACCCTCCTGCAGCAGGCAGGTCCGCGGAGCTGAGGAGGGGCCGGGCGTGCCGTGTGCAAAGTCCTTCTGATGCAGCTCAGCTGGGCTCTGGTGGGGCCGGCCGCCTCCCTGAATAGAAGCAAACGTGGCCACTCCACCCTGACCAGGAGAGGCCTGTCCGCCGAGGAGGCCGGTCCCCAGGGAGGAGGAGGAAGCGCAGACTCGTCCTCCAGTCTCGTGACTGTGATCCGCGATTCCCGGAACGTTGTCGGGAAAGCAAGTAGGCGCAGCTGGGCTCCAGGGGGACCACTGTCCACGGAGAAATGCCACGCGGTCGAGGGGACAGGCTCTTCTGACATACGCGCTGTGGGACAGGGACTCTGGCGCAGGGAAGTCTCGCCATCTGGGTAATGGCGGAACGTGACCACACGGCCTCGTCCCGGGAGCCACGGACACCCGGTTGTGGAAGCCAACGCGGGCGCAGGTGTGCCCGCAGAGACTGGTGGCGGTGGGTCTGCGTTCTGTCCTTAAAGTTGTATCAGGCTGGAGATTAATGACAGACTCCGCAGACAGGGACCAGGACAACGAATCAGTCTTAAGTAATATTTCCTCCTCGAAAATGATTGTTAGTGTGTTTTCCTGACGTCTTTTCTTTCTTCCAGAACAGTTTTTTCCTCGAGATTCAGGGATGCACTCAACACCATGCTCCACAAAGACAGCCTGTCTTCGGGGGCACCTGGTACCTCCGGGCGTCCAGAGAGGGAAACCAGGAGGCAGACGCTTCCAGAGCACGTCCGCTGGGACGGGCTAACGTGCGGGACTCCGACCCGAGTGCTCACATGCTCCTACAAGCCTCTCCAATTCAGAACTGTGTGTCCCAAACGACATCTTAGAAATGGTTTTAGAATACCTCCTAGGAGGGTTCCTCTTTTCTCTGACAGATAAAAATAATGTGAAAAAAAGGTTCACAAAACACAACGGCCTTACAAGAACGCGCTCATCGGGGTGAGGAAACTGGCCAAACAGACGCTTCTCCTGAGATCCTGTCCCCAGAGTGTCGCGTCTCCGACTGAGCACGTCGGGAAAGCCCGGCCGCCACGCCCCTGGCTCTCAGGCTGCCTCCCCGAGCTCTACAGAGTGAATGACGGTCCGCACACTCTCTCAGAAACAACGACTCGCCATGAACACCACCAAACGGGCTGGGAATCTGCTGTCCTGAGCCTTGAACCACGGGGAACCTGTCTTCCCTTCCTGGGGTGCTGGGCCGGGACCAAGGACCCCAGAGCAGCGTCCCCACGCAGACCGTCTCCTCCTCGCCTCGCAGTCAGGTGCGGGGGGGCAGGGGCTCCCTTGAACTGCGAAGCAGACCCCACAGCGAGCGCCTGAGTGCGCAGCTCTCACCCACCCGCCCCCGGTCGGCCAGCTGGGCCCAGAAGACGAGCGGGAGCCCCAGCGCAGCGCCTTCGAGACTGAAGCCAACACAACTGTCCACTTAGCTCTTTATTTCTTCAGGATTTTCAAATAATGGCCTTCATGTGGGATAAAACCCTACAGATAAACTTAAAGCGAAGCAATGCTCATTTTCTTGTTCTACTAAAAGAGGCGCTGAACTCATTTTTTGAGCTTCTTATATTCAAAACACGACCACAAAAGTCCCTGTGGCCTCTGAGCAGGCTCGTGGCCTCTGAGAACACACTCTCCGACCTCTGGCTCAATTTCCCTCTTTCCCTTTGGAAACGAGATCCCTAACCCAAGACTCCCTCGCCGACCCGGACGCCCGGGGTAGCAGAAGACCTGTCCGGGCCACAGGATGATAGGATCTGCCGCCTTCTAGGTGTTTCTAAGTGGTGTTCCAGCGGGGAGAACAGGGTGGTAAGACACGGCATCACGCCCTCAGAGAGGAGACTCAGAACGGGGCCCGAGGCCGTGCGACAGCTGGGGCGCGGGGGCTGGAACCCGCCCAGAGACCCAGGGCAGCATGTCCTCAGGGAGCAGCAGGAGCCCGTGGGGGGCCAGGGCTCACCGCGAACCCCTCCTGCGCCGGCCCCTGCCCACACGGGGTTGGCGGCCCTATCCTGCGGGGCCTCTCTCCGGGGAGGACGCTCACCGAAGCGAAAGTAAAACAGCGGCCGGTTCCCCGCGGTGCTGGCCACCCGCTCTCGGCCCGCGGCTTCTCGGATGTCGCACACCCCGATGTTGCCGGAGCGCGGTGCTCTTCCCGGGGCGCCTTCGCCGTGCTGCAGCCTGCAGCGGACCACGGCAGCTCCGTTCGCTGCTGTAACAAGTTGAGAAAGACTAATTAATGCAAACTTGCGTTTTTTAAAAATTTGTTACAGCACTGAGCAGAGCTGCCGCCCCATGCAGAACAGCACAACGGACCGCGCGACATGGGCCACCCTCCACGCCCCACTGCACGGTCAGCCTCGGCCTCCACACCGCCCGCGGACCCACTTCTGTACCCCCGGGGTGGGTGAGTCAGAGACACTCAGAGCCCACGAGGTCGAGAGTCCCCATGCGCCCCGGCAGTCCCGGTCAGAGATGCGGCGGCACCCCTGCCGGGAGGAGTTCCCCGCCCAGCCTCGGAGATGCCGTGAGCCTGGAGGTCCTGTCAGCAGACCACCAGGTCCTTTGCCCACGTCTGCTCCAAAAGCCTTCCACGCGCAGCCGTCAGCCCGCCGTGCAGCGGACTCGCTCTCTTCCACTGAACGGCACAGAGCTCCCCCTTCCTGAAGCAAGACAGCAGGAAAACCCAGCCACGGGGTAGCAGGCCAACACGACACGTCCACTTCCACCTCCACCTTCTCAAGCATCAGGCAAAGCAAGGAAAATACACAAAATCAAAACAAAACCACAAGCACAACAGAGAGCCCACCCGCCAAGTCAGGTCCCTGGAGTGCACACTGGGGGAAGCACCCCTCCCCGTGCTAACGGGACACGAGCAGGGGCCAGGGGAGTCGGGGGTCCCAGGAGGGAGAGGGACAGAGTGCGTCTATGCGCCGTGTGCACCTGCAGACCTAAGCCTACCAGAAGCGCTTGCAACAGGTCATGTCAACGGTGGGAACTACAGGGGTCCTTCAGGTGCTGCCCTTTCTCATTGAGGACCTGGGTCAGATTTGTCACTCCTAAAACCTAGCAGGTGCTCAAGGTCACCTCCAACGGAAATACGCTTCAGTCAGAACTGAAGGGCCAGAACCCCAGCCTGGCTGGGAGTGTCTTCCTTTTCCCGAAACGTGCAGAATGTCGGTCATGTGCACAGACATTCTACGCACCCGCACCCAGGAAACACTCGAACGAGACGGACTTTGTACTTCGGGAAGAACGCGCGGCGTCTTACAACCGCACTTCAGAACACGGCCCGCCTGTCCCGAGTCACAGCCCACGCGGGACGCTCTGCCGTCGAGACCTGCCCCCTCCGGACGGCAGCCAAAACTTCGGTAATTTAAACTATGGTCAATGGCAATGATTTTTAATTCACTAAACCAGAAGTCACGTTTACATTATAAATGCTCCCACAATTTTTGTTCAGAATCAGCATTTTAAAGTAATCCATGGATTCTTGCCAGATGAAAGACCCATTATATTTAGTTGCACAATTCCAGGAGAGTCCTCCGGGCCTCCCGTGTCCACGAGACACACGCGCTCACAGGGGAGGCTGGCGTGCCAGCGCCACGTCCGAAGTGTGACCTTCGTGCAGGCTGGGCGTGAGAAAGGATCTGCACTCGGGTGTCACTTGCGTGTTACACTTAAGTCTTAAAATTAGAGGCTTTATATACGCAGGGAGGGTACGTACTCGGAGGCTGGGGCAGGTAGGCTCCAATGAGTTTCGACCTCTTCTTCTCATATCCTTTTTGGGTAATGTCACCTGGAAGACACGGAAAGAGACACTCAGAATGGGCTCAGGGACGAGTGGGTTGCTCACCGGACTCTAAGACGCCGCAAGTTAAGTCTTTTGGGTCATCTGTTTGCCTTTTAATCACGATTTAAAGAAGAAAGCACCTGTCGTTGCCCCGGGCCCTCCCCGGCCCTCAAGTAGTCACGTGAGTTGCGTAAGAACCGTCGTTGGCTGCTGCTCGCCCCGGCCCTCCCTGCGAGGTCTCCACTCTCAGAGGACCCAGAATCCGAGGCTGCGCCCTCACTCACAGCAGCCGAGCAGGAAGCATTCCGGTCTGCGTGGCTCGCCTGAGCTCAGCCAACAAGGGACACCACAGGCATCGACGCAGGGGACAGTCACCCGGACCGCTGCCGGTCAGCGTCCTCCCTCACTGACCAACCCAGCCGGTCAGGCCCCAGGACACCACATTGCTTGGGGTGCATGAAAGTGACTCAGAGCACACGCAATGGGAAACACAACAGGGCAGAGACCGCGCGACCTACGGAAACCCACGGTAGGTGAGGAAGGTGCTTATCTTCCAGCAGAAACTGAGAGGTGAAAGCCAGAGGTTCTGGCGCAGAAGAGCGAGATAGCACGCTGACGTCCTCCCCAGCGCTGGGGAGCGGACACAGCAGCCCACGGGACCCACGACAGCCTTCCTGACTGTGCGTGCAAAGACACACCAGATCCTGGCTGTGCCCTTGAGTGTTCTGGAATGTTTTTTCCCCAATATTCTGATCAAACCATCATTCCCGAAAGAGCTGAACACCCACGTGCTAGTAGAGCGGATCGGTGAGCGAGCTTTTTCTCATGTCACACGCTCCCTAAATCTAATGTCACACGCTCCCTAAATCTGAGCGAACCATACAGCACACAGAGTGCCCGCGGACTGACCCGACAATCTCACGGCCCCACTGTGCCTTCGTGTGCACCCCGTGAAACACACGCCTCGTTTTAAACAATGGAGGTCTGTGCAAAGTGGTTCCCGCTATCAACCGGCCAGCATTTCTGAGGCCATGGTAGGTCCGCGGGTCACCGTCGGCAAGGATGCTCCCGGCACAGCGCTCAGCTGTACGCGCACCACGGCTGTGCCCACACCCACCGTCGGCGCCAAGGCTCTCTGCTGCTTTTGGAAACGCTCTATCCAATCCCCCGTTTTATTTACTTATTTTTAAAGATCTTATTTACTTCTTTGAGAGAGAGAGAAAGTGCACACACAAGCAGGGGGAGCAGCAGAGGCAGAGGAGGAAGCAGGCTCCCCACTGAGCAGGGAGCCCGACGCGGGACTCGATCCCAGGACCCTGAGGTCATGACCTGAGCCAAAGGCAGACGCTTCACCCCCCAGGTGCCCCCCAAGTTCCCTGTTTTAAAAGGATGTCTGAAACCTCAACAACCCGAACCCACATGCACGTCCACATCTGGAGCAGGCCTGCAGCTCACCGGGGAAAGGGAGTGAGCGAGCGCATTAGGACGCCGGCTGAGAAGGTCCGTCCGGGTCACACCCAGCACTACGCGCCTCCTGACACGTTAAAGACCAAGCACTGCAGAGGAAACAGCTAAGACCAATCAGCAGAAGCGCCTCAGGACGTGGGGCTGAGGTAGGACCGTGCGGGGCGTGGGTCGGGGTCAGAAGCACACAGGCCCCCAGGCTGCTTCAGGTCAGCCCACCTGCGTGCAGGGGATGGTGAGCTCCCAGGCCTGCTCCCAGACAGGCAGGAACTCTGCTCCTCAAGGACAAGGCGGTGCACACCCGAGGCTTCTCCCAGCCCCAGCAGCCCTGAGAAGCAGCTGCCGGCAGGCTCCCTGCGGGTTCCCCGCCCCGAGCACGCGTGCTGCCCCCACCGCTCTCTGAGCACAGCGCCGGCGAGGAAGCCAGTTCATTTCCGTCTCCCTCATCCTCCACGGCGCAGGGCAGCACTTCCCCAGTCCAGAGCCCGTCGGCTCCCAGCGAGGGAAAGGCTGTGACACTGGGGATGGGAAGCGGAAGACGCAACCGAGGGCCACAGCGGTCCCGGCTGCCCCTGAGCACGAGGCAGACACCTGCGGTTTGCCTGCCCTGCCAGCCCCTCCCCGGCTCTTCCCCAGCCTCCCAGCAGCTCGAGGCCCGAGTCCCAGCCTGGGTAAGCCGGCACCTTTCACGGTTGCTCTGCACCCAAGCTTCAGCTCACATTTAGGAAGGTCTCAGATGGGGCACCTGGGTGGCTCAGTGGGTTAAAGCCTCTGCCTTCAGCTCAGGTCATGATCTCAGGGTCCTGGGATCGAGCCCCGCGTCGGGCTCCCTGCTCAGCGGAAAGCCTTGTCCATCTCCCACTCCCCCTGCTTGTGTTCCCTCTCTCTCTAACAAATAAAATCTTTAAAAAAAAGAAAAACGTCTCAAAGGAACACGTTAAGTAAGGGGGGAAGCGATCCTTAATTTTTGGCACGGGACAACCTCAAAGAAAACTCAGTTTACTGTCTTACTTGAGGAAGTTCCAATTATCGAGACCTTAGACCTCAGGAAAGCAGGACTTTTCCTACTGAAACCAGGACTGTGCGACCCTGCATACCCCCCGATCCCACATAGCCCGACCCCACGCAGAAACGTGGGTGACAGGAGGCGTCCGAGCTTCCGAGCACTGAGTCTCGCGCCCCCCACAACCGGGAAACCAAGCCCGGAAGCCGGCAGCTCACAGGGATTTCCAGATTTTCCGTGCTCGGAGCCCTGCCTGCCAACGGCCCTTCAAACCCACAAGTGTGGAAAGACCATTTTTACTAAGCGACTTCCTCCAGATCAGGGGTCGCCGACTCCACTTCCAGTCTGCGGACTGTTCCTGCCCGTGAACCCGCCGGCAGTGAGCCACACTCCCTCGCACACCACCCGGCCCGCCCGGGCACACGAGCCTCCAGGCCGCCCCATCGTCCCCGGGACAGCGGGTCTCACAGGCGAGAGCAGGCAGGAACGTGCTCGTGTTTCCCGGCCGGGGCCCCAGAGCAACGCAGAAAACACGTAGACCAAATCCCCAACGGCCACCCTGGAAGCCGCACCCTGGACCGTCCGCCCCGCTCCTGCCTGCCCGAGACTCACTCCCGTCCGTCAGGGCCGCTGGGCCTTGGGGCGCTCTCGTCACGCCGCCTGGACGGCTGCTTCGGGCTGGCATCTGTCACACGTTCAAGCAGCCGCTCCTCAAACCCAGGGCGCGGCGCCATCAGGGGCCACCATCCCGCAGAGCCGAGCCCCAACCCCGCTGGCTCGTGAGCCGGCATGGCACACAGGTGCCGCAGAGCAACACCGGGTACCAGCCGGACGGTGCCCGCGGGGCAGACCCAGGGTTCCTGCAGGGGCTCCCCAAGAGCCCGGCATTAACGTGTGGTGACCACAGCCGGAGCGTGTGCCCCCAGGAACACCCAGCGCCGTGGCAAGGGGCCAGGGTCACTCGGGGCTGAGACGCCCTCCTGCTTGTCCCCTCCACGCGCAAGTCCGGGATGTTCAACGGCGCGCGCGAGCGTCGGTGGACGGCAGCCCCACGGGTTAGCGGTGACACCGCCCTCTGCACACAAGCAGACCCCCGAGGGCGGGGCTCTTCCGTGCTGCCCTTCGTTCCGGGCCTCCGGTGAGGGTTTTTGTGCAGGTGCTTGAGAGAGCAAGGGTAGCAGACGGAGGAAGGACGGACGGGCAGACGACGGACAGAGGGGAAGGATGAAGGACACGCAGGGTGGACCTGAGCTCCGCACACAGCTCCGCCGTCCTGGACCGCTCCCCGGGCTCCGCCCCAGGCTGACCCACAGTCAGGGCCGGGACGTCTCCGGGACGGCACAGCTTCTCCGTTCCTAGCCACCCGTTCAGGCTGAAGGATGGATGGGCGCCCCTCGCCCGTCAGCCTGGAGCTGCAGCGCCCACCGCCGGCAGAGAGGGGCCATCCATCCCGCCACACCTCTCAGCAGGAGTTTATTTAACGTCTGTGGTTCCCCGTGGACTGTCCGCAGCCCACGGCAGGCTCAAAAGACCGTGCTAACGTCCAGGGACCCCAACCACAGGACTCTGTACTCGAGTTCTCACCACAAAGCCCCTCAAACGGCACATTTCTACATTTCCGAGCTCAGGACACCTGCCACCCAACACGCTTTCATTTCAGGAGAAAGACACAGACCGAAAAGTGCAGAAATCATCTCTCCTCCGTGAGCAGAACGTAAAAGCAATCTTTTGAATGTTTTCCACTTTATCAAAAATATGTAAATCACGATCCTCTAAGAAGCTTCTTCCGGCTTAAAACTCAGCAGGAGAAACCACAGTCACATGTTCTCTTACAAAGAGAAAAGATTTGCAGACAGGTTCTCAATTTAAAATGAAAACCCAAGGAAAGCAAAACCACCGGCCACAGCCGAGTAACACTGAGAAGGGGTCAGTCTTGTCCGCTCCGAAGGAAGCACCCTCCTCCGCGCGCCGTGGCCCCGAGCTCCAGGCCAACCCTGAGTCCCAGAAAAGGGAAAGTCAAGCAGATGCCGGACTGATGTGCACACCGCAGGGCCCCACCTGTCCGACCTGGCCTCACTCGGGAGACCCGGGCCCCCCAGGGAAGGGATCGGAACCAGCCCCCCGGGGACACCTGGCTGAGACGTGAGAGCGTGACGGCCGCGGCCTCTCCAGGCGACGGGACAGCGGGTCGTGACGTGCCCATGGGACAGGACGTGCCCCAGAGCAGATCACGTGCCACAGGCCACCTCCACGCTGGAGCCCGTCAGGGGAAACAGACCCGCTGGCGGGACGCTCTCCGTTCCTGGCATCGGAGCGTTTCTTCATCTGAAGCTGGCACGTGTGCTGCATGGAGCAAAGCGATCATTCCCTTGTTTGGAATTTCACAGCCGTGAGGAGCCGACTTCACGTCCCCCTGAGCCGATGGCTTTCTAAGGCATACGGAGCACAGAGGATGGCGCTCTCCCTCCGGCCCGGCGGCTGCAGGCGTGGTGCCAGCTCGGTGCCGAGCTCTTCTTCCAGGATGGCACTGTGACGTCAGTGCACGCACCCACCTGCTCAGGAGCGGAAGCAGGAGGAAAACTGAGACCTTTCTGTCCCCGAACACTGCTAGGGACCCTGCATGGTCAGCTTCCCTCCCTGGGCTTCCCCTTTCTCATCGATAAAATACTGGCAGGGACGCCTCCCACCCACCCCCATAGTGGAGACCACGGAGCCACAGGGCGTGGGAGCTCTCAGGAGCCCCAGCAGGACACCGAGTCTGACAGCCACAAACACTTCCCGGGCTCTGTGATACGCCCATGCCGGGACGACGCGGAGGCAGCGAGGCGCCCGGGCAGGGCTCCCGCCCTGGAAACGCGCCCACCCTGCATGGCCCACAGGTGGCAACTGGAAAGGACCCTCCAGGGACAGGCGGCCAAAGACAGACGATCTACAGAAGCCCCAGAAGCTCTGAGCAAACCCAGAACCGAACCCTCACGGGTGTCTGGCTGCTTCTGTCCTCTCCCTGACACCGCCACCCAGGGCCAGCCGCCCCCCGTCGGCGGGACAGCCCCTCACCGCCCCTCACCGCCCGCGACCGCCCGCGACCACCGCGACCGCCGCGACCGCCGTGACCGCCGCGACCGCCGTGACCGCCCACCCAGCGCGTCCTCCCTCCACAGACACGCCGATCGTGGCAGCACCGCGGCCCAGGAGCCCCAGGACGGCTGAGACCACGCCCACCAGCAGGGCCCGCACGTCCTGGCAGAGCCCGGCCCGCGCCCGCCACCACTCCCGTCACTGCGCTGACACAACGCGCTCCCCGATGCCAGCCAGATGCGCGGCTATGGTGACAGTCTTCAGTTCTTCAGAGGGGGAGGCCACACTTGCAACGTAGAATTCAGAAATTCAAATTCCATAGGGGACTCCCGCTACGACAGTTGGGACAACTGTAGATCCTTTCGTATGAACGGAAAATCATTAAGGCCTGTTTAATGCTCAGTGCGACGGAATCCTCGGGACAACCACCGACTGGCACAGTTAGGACTCTCGTGGGAATGACCAGAGGCTCCTTTCGGCATTCGGTCAATGCCATGACCACAAAGAAAAATACCACAACTGGACCACCGTGTCACTCCCCACCCGAGCCAGCGAGGCCCAGAGCCGCTCCCTCAAGGTCTTACTTTAAGTATCATCCTGCGTTCCCGGGGCCGTTTGCCTCGGTTTGTGCGGAGCTCCAGTTGTAGGAAGGATGAGAGGACACCCGGTTTTCTCCGAACACGAGAGGCGTCCGCGCAGCCCCGCAGACGAGCGCCCAAGCCACAGAGGAGCCGGGATCCGGACCCTGACCTGCCCCACACTGGGCTTGCCAAGAATCGCAGCAGAACCTGTTAGATGCTCGGGTGCTGACGGCCGTCCACAGAGGACACGTGGGCCTTCTCCACCGACAGCCAGGCCCGCCCGACAGCCCAGAGCCTTCCATCTGCTCTGACCATGTCTGCAAACTATTAAAAGAAACAAGGGTCCCCGTCTGGGTATTTCCTGCGGCCCAGAGATGCCTCCCATGGGGGAAAGCAACTGTACACGCCTGGTGCCACGTCCTGGGAACGACCACACGAGTCTGAGACGAAGCCGTTTCCGGTTCTCAGACGGGACCCACAGCGGCAGAGCCCAAGCTTGGCTGGACAGTGGTTGTCCTCGCCACCGTCACTTTGTGGGAACACTCACGGACCACGGGGACCACAGGTAAAATGTGTTTGGTGCAGCAACACTGTCTTCTCCCAACGCTTGCCCTTTACAGACTTACGCCGGGTTATGAGGTTCCTACAACATCTGTCAGCTCTGAAGACCCAGACGAACCCAACACGTCAGGGTACCAGCTGCCCAAGGTCCTCCACGGAGACAGGACAGGAGCTCCCCGTGCGTGCCCTTGGGAGGAGCCAGGCGTGACTCCCCGACGGGTCACAGGGTGCAGGGAATGGCCTTCCCCAAGCAAACCACACGCTGGGATGTGGAACTCGAAACGTAAGTGCCATGAATCCGGTTCTTCAGGAACAGGTCAGGACGGGGAGGCATCCAGAGAGGTCTCAAGGTATGTGAACTCTGCTCTTCTGCTCTCTGGCTGAGTCATGCCCGGCCACCGCTCTACAGACACGTGGTTTCGTGGCTACCACTCTCTGGCCCGTGGCCGCGTCTCGTGGCACCAAGGGCAGGGAATGAGGGAAGACACATACAAACTGTTGTGTCCAAGACATGGCTCCTGGCTGTGACACGACCGACATCACCTGGAGGCAGAGGCGTGGTGCCTGGGCCTCGGGAGCTGGCTAAGCTCCCCCCACAGACGCTCAGGCGTGGGGTGCAGGCCCGTTCCCCCTCCTTGAAGAAAGGAGCCGCACCGCCCCCCACATTCAGCTGGAGGACAGCACAGCCCAGCGTCCCTCGGACCTCCCGGAGACACAGACCTGAACGGGAGTCGGGGACAGCTCCGCCGCGGCTCTCCCCTGCACCCGGTCTTGACCTACAACTTGGTGATGGCAGGCGAAGGCCGCTGAGCTGTACGCCCACCCGCTCCTCCTGCGGAACATCTGCTGACCCTACGCCGTGCCGGCCAGCGGAGGGTCGTGCGGCAGGAGACTCAGCCCCACCACCCGATGTTTGCTCCGCGGAAGATTAAATCACAGCTCTACTTCCACTTCCGAACTGTTTTAAAGGAGGGAAACAGGGCTCCTGGGGGCTCAGTCACTAAGTGTCCGGCTCTTGGTTTCAGCTCAGGTCACGATCTCAGGGTCGTGAGATCGAGCCCCGCACTGGGCTCCGTGCTCAGCGGGGAGCCTGACGTCCTGTCCCTCCCCATGGTGCGCTCTCTCTCCAAAATAAATAAATAAATCTTTGAGCAAACAAAAAAGGTGAAAACAAAATAGTGACTCGGTGAGTGATTCCAGTGACGATCCTACCCGGCTCCATCTGCCAAGAAACGGGAAACAACGCTAGAGACACGGCTTGTACTGGACAGGGTGAGAACGGCTGCGCCGACCTCCCGCTCGCTGGTGTCGAGATACAGAATGAGAACGGGAAGACTCCGCACGGCTTGTGTCAAGGAAAGAGAAAACAGTCGCTTCACAAAGTTCTGTTGATTCATTTGAGAGAGATCAAGAGAGAAGGACATTAAGAGCCAAGTGGGGACGGAACAGGGGGCGGCAGGTGCCCGGCCGAGCGGGGAGCCCAATGCAGGGCTGGATCCCGGGGCCCTGAGGTCACGGCCTGAGCCGAAGGCAGACGCTTCACCGACGGAGCCCCCAGACGCCCGAGAAAACAGAATTTTGACAACAATCACAAGGATTTCTCCAGCTCTTAACCTCCTGTTCAAGGGGAAAGGGAGCCACACTTGGATGGATCCTTCCCAGAAAACGAGGCTGCGCGGCTAACACGGTTTAATTCCTTTCCAGAAGACTCTTCCCACCTGTTCTCCCGTAAGGCTTTCACGCAGACTCTCCGCCCACCGGAAAAGTCTGCAGCCCGTAACGGCTCTGTCTGGACCCGTACCAGGGACTTGGCCTAAACCTGCCTGTCGCTCCGACATCAAAGCCAAGTCAAAAGGCACAATCCCGCGGCGAGTGTTTCACCGGAGAGCGACACTCCAGGTTCCCGAGTGTGCTTCCCGGAGACAGAACTGCTTTATCTTTGGGAACGAGGAGACCGTTGCACGGGAAGACCTCCCCTTGGTGTCCGCGAGCACGTGGACTGCACACCCCAGCTGACCCCCCAGTGCCCGGCCGGCCGGAGGAAGAGCGAGCAACAGGGGATTCTTCCGCAGGCCCCAGGCTGCCTACGAACGCTCACCAGTCACGGCGGGACGGACATCTGTTGGAAAGTTCTGCAGAAGATGCCGACCACACTCCAGCGGCCGCAGGAGGACAGCTGCCATGCGGAGGGGTGTTTGCTCCCACAGCCCCGGTCAGAGCTGCTTCCCGAGCCCCTCATGCCGCAGGCGAGCCCTTGCACACCCCCTGCGTCCTGTTATACACACTGTGGGGTCCGACACCGAACGGTGAGGATCTCATCACCGGCATCCACGTGAGGGCCACGTCGGTAAGAGACAAAGAGAAACAGGGTCCTCAAGCTACAGGAGGCCAGCTCAGGGGAAAACACCCTGGAAACTCTGTGATCGAAATTGTGAATAATGAGACTTTATGCTGGCATTTCGCATTACGTTATTTAGCAACTAAATAATTCAGTGTATCTTTTTTTTTAATTAAGAAAGCCTAAAGACTGACAAGTAACTTGGTTCTTTTCAGCTTCATAATAAAAAGAGGAAACAAGCCAAAATTCCTGAGACATCACACCTTAGGCATCATCCGTCTCCTGGCCTGGCAAGCGCGCAGCACCCAGCAGGGAAGGGAGGCTGGGAAAGAGAACGGCAGCTCCTCGTGCTTCTGTGTCTTGACCCTCGGAGCCCCGTCAGAGCTCAACGCCATCAGCATTCAGATGCCTGAGCGCGTGACTCAGCAGACCCTGCCGGAGAGCGGGGTCCTAGTCCCACCGCAGGAGACCAGACACTCCAGGAACATGCATCTCCGCGTCTGCTCCCGCAGCCCAGATGGCGCTCGGGACCCGGGGCCACCACGGGGGAGGAAGGGGTCCGGATACACGGGGAGCCGTGGTGTCGTGGCTACCAGGAGCTCCGAGGAGCGGTTACAAGTGCAAACTCCTAAAGGCAACACATAACTAAGAGGGGGAGAGCAAGCAGTTGATGCGTCAACTGCTTCAGTCCCTTTGGAAGATCAAAGAGCCGTGAAAACATGAGCCGGGGGCCCGATGCACAGGAGACAGGGCCGCCTGGCCCTCGTCAGTGGCCAGGGTTGGGTGAAGCCCGCCAGCTTCTCCGTCTGCTGACCTCCCTTCTTGGCAGCACATCCCCAGCCGGAAAAACCCATCAGGCTTCCCTTCGTCGCTGTGTGTCCTGACTGGTAAGCACCCAAAACACACACTCAATCATGGGGATCATCCCATAACGTATAAAAACACCCACACACCCCAGACTAATAAGACCGCACATGTCCGTTAGCCCCAACAGAATACCACTTTACAGGGGGAGACGGGCTGCTGAGTGAGGGAGCTGTGGCCCCACGGACGGCGACGGTGTCCCCTGCCGACCCAAGGAGACCAGGAACGGACATGCATGGGCGGGGTGGCATGGCCGCTAAACCCGGTGAGTGGCGGGCACAGCGGGGCCAGCACAGACGGCGCCGGCGCGGCCACAGTGCATCCCAGTCCGCGCCGCGCCTTGGGAGATGCTTCCAGATAAACACGCAGGACAAGCGGCCCCGACTCGCCGGAGCAGCGTCGCTGACGAACACCCGCCGAGACCCCACACTCTGTATCCCCCGAACACAGGACTGTCGTCGAAACGGACACCTGAGAGTGTGAGATTCACGAAAAGCAGACGGGCTCAGGGAGGCCTGAAGGAAGCACAGCACTGTTCTCCTGCCCCCACCTCGGGACAGGGGGTCTTACAGAGTTCTACGCAAACTAAACACTAGAATCCCGGGAAGCAACAGCAGCACATGTGTACGCACACAGTTCTGTGTCTGTGTGTGCACGAAGGGCGCACATGTGTCTGTGCAGGTCCCTGCGCAGGCATGTGCTGGTGTCTCCGAGTCCGTGTGCGTGTCCCTGCGGGGCACACACCAGTGTGGTCTGTGCGCCCGCACGCATCTCTGCACACACGCGTGGGTCTCCATGTGCACGTGTGTCCGCACACAACTGTCTCTGTGCACGTACGTGCATGTCTGCGTGTGCAGCTCAACTGAAGCCTTCAGAAAAGGATTCTCCCCCATCGTGCCTGTTTGTCGGCTCCTTGGCACTTCTGGGTACACAGAGCTAGCGACGTGAGGTAAACCTGCTTAAACCCTCTAATGAAACCAACTACAAACAGTGTCACGGGAAAACCAGGCCGGCCGACACTCCGGCTGTGGCAGGAGCCAGTCACGCCAGGAGGAAAGGGGAGAAAACTGAGAATTTAATTCACACTTTGGAGTAGCTCATTAACCCAACCCCATAACAATTACTGCGTAAACCACAGAGCACCGGGGAACGCAGCACCTCGGGACACAGGAGACAGGCGCTTGGGACACCTGACCTCTGCCCACGCGCCCCCCGCACGCCCCACACGCACAGCCCCTGCACACCGCACACACACGGTCCCCGCACGCCGCACACACACGGCCCACACTTGCTCCACACACGCCCCACACACGCCCCCCCCGGTACCCCACACGCTGCACCCCAGCAGCGAGAATGGGAGACCGGCCCCAGCAGGCTTGGCTCACCCAGCCCGTAGCTGAACCACACAACACATTTAAAGACACACTTCTGGGGTGCCTCGGTGGCCCTGTTGGTCGAGCGTCAGGCTCTCGGTTTCGGCTCAGGTCATGATCTCAGGGCTGTAGGATCGAGCCCTGTTCTCTGTGCTCAGTGGGGAGTCCCCTTGAAGATGCTCTCTCCTCTCCCTCTGCCCCTACCCCTGCTCACACGCTCTCTCCAAAATAAATAAAATCTTTAAAGACATGCTTCTGAAGCCATTATACGGAAAAATAAATTCAAATGAGCTCAAGAACACCATCGCACTCAAGTCCGCACAGTGTGTTGTGACGTGACCGCCGTGGTCCACGTGTCTCCACAGCAGGACCTGTCCTACCCGGTGTCCAATTCTAATCACAATTACGTGTGTTTTCAAAGGGAAAGTGACGTGAAGACGAACGGGTCATTACAAAACTGTGAGGGCCGAGAACCAGGAAAAGAACACAAGGTGGGGAGGGAACGTGCCTGTCAACAGGGCCACACGTCCACTGTTGAGAGTGTCCCCAAATGAGAGAAGCAGAAGGCGAGACAGCGGAGACACAGCAGCCGTGGACAGGAGCAGCCGCTGTGAAAACCCACGGTCCTCCTCCCGATCCGTCCCAGGGACACACGGCACCAAGACCTCGGTCCTCCCCTTCCTGAGAAAGGGCTGGTGGCATCACAGGGCCAACAGGAGGTCCGCGGGGCTGGCACAGGACGCGGCTGGGCTACCTCCGGGATGCAGACACAGAGTCCTCGGGAAGGAGAGGCGTCCTGTCTCCTCACCCCGCCCCACGGAGCACCCAGAGAACCGCGCAGAGCCGTCGTGGTCTTCACAGCCTCCAGGCCCTCCCACGACCTGGTGCTGGGCCAACCCGGTCTCCCCCTTCCCGGACGCCGGTCCCAGCTTCCTCCACAATCAGGCGTGTGCCAGGCGTGTGCCAGGCGTGGCTGTGAGGCCGGTCGGCTTCATCAGACAGGCAGTGACGCCGTGATGGCTGACATGTGGCTCCAGCCTGAATGCAGAGACCACCACGAAGGGCCACCAGCACCTGGTCCCACAGGCAGTCCTAAGGCCACCCGCCAGCCAAGAATTCCCCAGGAGCTGGAGTTAGGCTGCTAAAATTCCGGGACTTGTTACAGCAGCTAGAGTTAGGAAAACTCTCCCCAAACCAGTGATCTTTAACTAGACCCTCACTGTGCGACAATACATCAGACACCAGGGACTGGAGATCAAACACGCCTGAGCACAAGGCCCGTCCAGCCACCGGCGGGACTCGGACTCGCCGCCTTTCTTCTCCGATGGATCCTGGACACAGAACAGGCATAGTGTCCTTTGATCCATGCAGGATCCTGACGGCACCTCTCTGGGGAGATCCCTCCGCGGCTTGGGGGACGGTCGCCCATGCAGCCGGTGCGGGACCCCGGGTCCCAACCCTGGCGGTCTGACCCCAAACTCCAGGCGCTCAGGCTCCAGGACAAAGTCCTCCCTCAGGTGCCGGGTGAACCTGCACTTTTATTTTTAGTTATTCGCCAGGAACGGAAGACCGAGTCAGGAAACACGTTAGCTGGAAGGAAGAACGCTGGTGTTCCCGAGTTCTAATCCAGTAAAGGCCACGTCACACCCCATGTGTTGCCAGTTTCAAAGCCCTTCAAAGGCCTCACTTGTCTTCCCACAGCTCGGTGCCAAAGGCATCGCCCACAGAGAAGAGACCGACAGGCGAAGGGTGGGCCTCTGCCTCCCCAGCGCTTTCCCAGAACAAGCCCTCGGGACAGGCCGGACAGGCGGACACGGCGACCGCTGGCCACCCGCTGCGCTCGGGGCTGACGCCCACGTCGGGGACCCCGCCTGCCCACAGGACCCTGAGCCGAAGCCCGACCCGCCCACCCTCACACAACGCGGAGCGCCGGCCCAGGCCAGCAGGAGGCTCTCCTGCCCCGAGCGTGGCTCCATGCAGGCGACACGGGGACACCCGCGGGAGCAGCCATGGCCTGGAACGGCCCGTGGCGCGTTCGCTTTTCCTGGGGAAGAATGAGGTACTCGCATGGGCATAAGTGCAGGCCACACGCAGGGGCTCCTGAGGGGACCCCCCCATCACCCCCCGCAGCAGAGCCGTGAGCCTATGGGTCCAGCTTCGTTCACGAGCTGCTCCAAGTTCCCATTTCACACCCAGAAAATGAGCTTCTGGCTCCAGATCCCTCGATGCCAACCTGGCCACGCACAACGGCAGAGGAACGTGGCTGTGTGGCCACGGCCAGCGCTCCAGGACTAACCGGTTACCTCTCGAGACCCCCTGGCCATCCCTCAGACCATGTGCCTGCCACAGACTTCCCAGAAGCACCTCCAGAAAGACCACGCGTGCGTCCACTCAGGACAGAGCATCCACCCCAGCCCAGGTCTGAGCTGTTCCAGAAATGTAGCTCAGATCTGGCATGTCCAGGGCCACTGGGGGGGTCCCCACAGGCTGGTCCCTGGGACCCCCGACCTCTGTGGACAGCATCTACAAGCCAGATGTCATTGTCCCAAGAAAATCTGAGCAACAGCCACCGCAGGTGCTTTAAGGCGGGGGTCAGAGACAAGGGCATCTGGGTCCCATCGGTCACAGCCCACGGCCGGCGTCTCAGACATGAAGGTTCGGAGAAGATGGTGCTGACCGGAAGTCACTGGAGAGAAGTAGCAGCCCAGTCATCAGCTCTGCCCGCAGGGTCACGGGGCAGCTGGACAGCGGCTGGCGGCCTTTCCTGGGAGCTGAGCACATGCCCAGGAGTCGATGACAAAACTGGCCCCACGCGCTCAGCCGTGTTGCTCAGGGAGGCCTGTGTGACCTCCCGCTTCACCGGCCCCGTCGGCACGCTGCTCCTTCACCACTCGCCTAGGCTGCGCACATTTTACAAGAAACAGTGAAAAGGAACCAAAAGCACATTATTCTGCCAACTATGTGTCTCCCACATCCCCCCGCCCCGCCCACGAGGGCACCCGCACACCTGGCCTGGGCGTCTGTGAGCCCGACCCGCTCCCGGCTGGCTCGCTGCCCTGACTCAGCCGCGCCACACTGTCGTTCTGACGCGGACGCTCTTCTCACCTTTCCAGGAACACCTGCAGCTTCCACCTTCTCCCCGAGCCCATCCACACCTGCCGACGGCACCGGTCCCTTGCTTCTGCCGGCCGGGCCAGGCCTCGGGTCTGGGCCGGGTTGGGTCTGGGTCGCTGCACGTGTGTCCAGCTCCCTGCCCGAGAAGGTCCCTTGTCCCCACCCAGAGCCAGTGCCCCTCAGCAGCCGTCCTCAGAAACACTGGGGGTGGGGCGCCTGCGTGGCTCAGTGGGTTCAAGCCTCTGCCTTCGGCTCAGGTCATGATCTCAGGGTCCTGGGATCGAGTCCCGCATCGGGCTCTCTGCTCAGCAGGGAGCCTGCTTCCTCCTCTCTCTCTGCCTGCCTCTCTGCCTACTTGTCATCTCTGTCTGTCAAATTAATTAATTAATTAATTAATAGAAATACAGGGAGCCTTCTGGGTGAGTCCCCCTCAAGGGGCCTCTGGGGTCCGAGGACGCACCACACACAGCTGCTCCCAGCAGCACTGGCGGCAGAATGGACCATCCTGCGTGCGGCTCTTTTGCGTGACCCACTCTGCCCGCTTCCCGAGAGCCTTCACAGAAGGTCGATGGGGGGACAGGGCCCAGCAGAAGCCCAGGCCACCACCCCTAGGTCCGCGGGGGGCGAACAGAAAACCGTGACACGCCGTACGCGGTGAGATCCTCCCGAGGCACCTGCTCTTTGGCCATCACTGTGGTCTGTGGCATCTGCGTGTCTGCGCGGGTCCAGAGGACACACACACGTGCCCCCGACGTAAACTGCCCCGGAGGCCTGGAGACTCCCACAAGCGAGACCCCCGACACCACTGCAGCCTCGGGAGTTGGTCCAGGACCACAGCTCGCACAGCACGTACCCCCGGGAAAGGCAGAGCCACCCAGGGCCTGCCCCTCCAGCCTGTCACCAGGAGGCAGAGGGACGGTGGCCTCCCCTCGGGGGCCAGCCTCCCGCCCCGTGCCGGCTGACCACGGAACGCTCTCCCATGCACACAGAGTAGCCCCTGTGGGAACCTTGGGGTCGCTACTCCGCCGCTAAGGGCTGATTTTCAGAGTCTCAGATGACGGGGTGGTGGCGTGGCAAGACGGATCAGAGTTACCCGTGAGAAAAAGTCTGTGCCCTCTTTTAGCAAACAACCAGAAACGGGTTCGCCGCGACAGAAGCAACGGTTTTGTTCCCAGCCCACATGCCGCCTGCTCCTGCCGGTGCTGGACGGAAAAGCTCAGCATTTACGCCAACAAACAGAAGAGCCCTCTGAGTTGGAGCGTTTCCCCCTTCCCCAGACGCAGAGCGGTGTCGTCTAGGAAGTGGGGGGGACGGGCTCCCACGTCTCTGGCCTCGAGCACGGAGGTTCCCTGCCGCGTGGCGTCCTTCATCTCCCCGAGGGTCGCCCGGGCAGCCACCAAGCTGGCGGGACACAGGACCGATGAAAAGACAGTCAGGTGTCACGCGGCCGGCGTGACTCTGGTCCTACCTGTGCGGAGCGGCGCAGCGCCTCCCCGCCCCTCCCGCCCGGGCCTCCCTCAGACCCTGCGGGCCGCACGACCACCACAACGATGGACACACGAGGCTCAGACGGCTTCTCTCCCGGTCCCTCCTCACCAACCGCCCTCCTGAAGTGCTTCCTGCTGGGGAGCGTTGATCTTCCTCACACATGCGGTATCCAAGCCTACTGTACTTCTTAATTTCTTTTCTACTCAAAACGTTGAAGATTCTACTCTTTCAGCACCTGCCCGACGTGCGCCCGAGTCTGAGCGACCGTCCCACACTGTGTCACCTCCCGGTGACCTTCCCACTGACCGCGGTCTGCAGCTCGACCCCTTCCACCTGC
The DNA here is from genome assembly GCF_022355385.1 of Mustela nigripes. Taxonomy (NCBI): domain Eukaryota; kingdom Metazoa; phylum Chordata; class Mammalia; order Carnivora; family Mustelidae; genus Mustela; species Mustela nigripes. The sequence goes on from NC_081562.1 coordinate 108,742,034, forward strand.
CCCGACATCCTGCCTCTGGCGTCTACCTGCTTTTTTTTTTATATTGAAAATATTTTATAATTAATTCTCTAGAATCCTAGCCACGTAGTACAGGAAAAAATTAAATGGTGGAACACTTCAGTATTTTGTAAACAATGAAAAGACATATTTGACTAGAGGATGGCATGAAGAATTAACAAATATAAACTTAAGCTTCCTCACATTTTCCAGAGAGCAACTAAACAATAATATTTCAAGAAATAGATGACAGAACACCTCAAACACAAAATTCCAAAATCAAAGAGCCACTTACATTAAGAGATTTACCAAAACGGTTTGTAAATTAAAAAATAACAGCAAAAGGGTCATAAAAAGCCTGCCCCCCCCACCCCCACAGCATCTTGTCCATGACCCTGACCTGGGGTTGCACCCAGGCAGAGCACACGCCGACAGTCTGCCTGGGACTTTGTCGGCTCCACACGATGCCCTCGAGTCCAGCCACGTCCTCACAAATGGCGGGATTTTAGTCTCTCTTTGTGGCTGAGGATCACCATTTCGCTGGGTCTCTATGCCGCACCTTCTCCGTCCAAGCACGCACCACGGGCCCTCGGGCTGCCCCACGTCTCGGTGGCCGTAAAAGTGTTGCCGTCAACGCGCGGTGCAGATATCTGAGCTAGTGTTTTCATTTTCTCCAGAAAAACACCCCAAAGTGAAAGTGCTAGACTGTGTGATACCCGGACCTCCGTGCCGCTCTCCAGGGGGCTGCCGGCTTGCGTTCCCACCGACGGTGTGGGGAGGCCCCCCTTCCTCCCCAGCCACACAGACACGTGTCACCTCTCGCCCATGCTGACGGCTGCGGGGTGATCTCTCACGGTGGCCCTGCTCGTACCCCGACGGTCAGTGACGCTCAGCAGCCTCTCATGTGTCCCTTGGCTCTGGAGGTCGTCTTTGCACAAACTTCTACTCAGTTCCTCTGTCCGTTTGTATCTGCATCACTGCTGTCACCGCTACTACCCGCACGAGGTCCTGCGGTCGGCCCACCAACGCGCCGTCAAGCAGCCGGTCCGCACCGTGTCCTCCACCCCACGGTCTCCGCACCCTGCGGGCAGCTCCCCTTGCCATGCGGGGGTTTATGTCTTGTGCAGCTCCACTTGCTCATTTCTGCGCTGGTTCCCCTGCACTTGGGGTCACGTCCACAAAACCATCTCCAAGACGGATGTCTGGGAGCTGATTGGCTATCTTCTTCCCAGAGTTGTTTTCGGGTCACATTTACACTCTTGGGCCATTTCGAGTCTCAGCGGGCGCTGCCGGCATGTGGCCCAGGTTCCTTCTGCTGCGTGTGTGCGGCCAGGGTCCCCAGCACCATTCACCGAAGGTTCCCTCTGCTGCGTGTGTGCGGCCAGGGTCCCCAGCACCATTCACCGAAGGTTCCCTCTGCTGCGTGTGTGCGGCCAGGGTCCCCAGCACCATTTAACGTCCTTGCCCCACTGTGTCCTCGCTGCCTCTGTCGTGAATGAACCGACCGTACGCGTGCGGGCTCATTTCTGAATTCTGCCCCATTCCACTCACGCGCCTGCTTGCGTGCCGGTACCACACCGTCTGCTCACTGCAGCTTTATGATGTAATTCAAATTTTGAAAGACAGTCCACAGATACTTTTATTTTTTGGTTTCTGATTTTTAGCCTAGAGGAATACTAAGGTAAATCACTTTATAAAGGTTAAAAGGGTTTTCTGAAAATTTACATTTAATCACGCAGGAAACCCAGCTCTCTCCCATTTACACCTGCACAGAAGAGTGGGATCTTCTTTGTTTCAGGCAGAAGAACACTGCGCGCACATCGCTGTTATACCCTAACCCACGTAAGGTCCGTGTTCCTGCAGGTCGAAACTACCAACCCAGGTAGACGTTAAAAGCACGCGTGTCGTACGAGAATCCTACACTACACTCTCCAGGCACACACAACCAGGGTTTTACGCTGGGTAATTTTTCCTCGAGAAGCAACACAGCTAAATTAATATTCTATATTCCATTTCTAGTCATTAATTTTAGTGAATCTGTGATTAGTTTTATGCAAAAGAAATATATTGACACACAATGACCTCTAGAAAAAAGTCACTGAAGACTTCCAAGAAAAAAGGTTGAACTTTGCAAACTAGCTGTCCCGGCCCTCACGCGCACTTAAAACCCACGTTCTGAACTTGTCTGGATGGTGGCCTGGCCTGTTTCCCCTGGGAATGGAGATCTGCGCTTAATTCTGCTCAAAAGCAGCAGCAGAGCAGGGCTCCACATCAAAGGTCAATCTTCCCCGTGGCTCGGCCTTTCACGCCTCGCAAGGAAACAGACGTCGCTCAGCACAGCCGAGAGCGCGTGAGGGACATGCGACACCAGCACCCGGGATTCTGTATTCGCACAAATATTTACACTAATAAAATATTCATCGGAGCAAAACGAACATGAAACCCGTGTGTACCCATGGGGCAGCTGGCGGCGGGTTCACGTTACTTAACTAGTTAACTAAAAGGCACTAACCGGAAACTCCAAGAAAGAAAAATACACAAAAGCCTGGCATGTGCACACACCGAGTGTGAGGACGGGACTCCGCTGCCCGTGCAGCCTGCGTGGAGGCCACAGAAGTCTGAGACCTACAACCCCAGTGGGGTAAAAATTCAGACACACAGTGTACATAAACCGTAAATGTCCGAACACTCGGAAAACAGGCAAACGAGCCAGTCCCCACAGCATCATTCTTCCACATGTGGCATGAACAATGGGCACGTGGCCACACGGGGGTGAACGAACGTGTCCGTGTCACCCCCCGAGCAATGCGTATTACATTCTCCCAAGGATGCACGCCGCCTCCGCCCCCCCACGGACGCATGCTGCCTCCTGCCCCACCACGGACACACCACCTTCCCTCCCGCCATGGACCTATACCGCCTCCCACACCCCCCAACGGATGCACACCGCCCCCACAGACACACCACCTTCCGTCCTGCCACAGACACACCACCAAGTCTCCAGGCTTCCTCCTGTTTGGATGGTCCCACCAGGAACCTGTTCCCCCACTGACAGCTGCCCCTCCGGGAAGCTTCTGGTCCCCATGTCCGTGTGTTCCAGGCATGGCCAACAGACCCTGTGCGGCACCGGAAGCCGAGGGGGTCCCGTGCTCCCCATCTGCTGTTTGCTTGGCAGTTGTGAGACGTTCAGTGATGCCAGCACGGTTCTGGGGCCTCTCCCATCCCCATCCACGGGCCTTCATCACCTCCCCATGGGCAAAGGTCATGTACCGGCAGGCTCGCACTTGGAGGACCAGGTCAGGCCGCCGCAGACCACATGGTTCACTGACCTTCCAGCCTGAGGGCATCAGGCTCCCCCTTTTCTCAAGGCTCCTGGACCCCGACCCACCTGAGTGCTGCTGCCTCTTTCTCCGCCTCTGTCACTTCCTGCCTTCACCGCCCCTTCTACCCCAATCATGCCCATTCCGGTGAGGGAGGGAGTTCGGACTCCCACACAACAAACCCCAACACGCCCACACTAACCACGACCAGTCCCGCTGCACCTGACACCCTGGAGTGTGGCTGTCGGAACCCGGGATGCTTGTGCTCACTGACGAGCACTTCCTCCGAGCAGGGACGGAGCAAGCTCTACGCTCGTGATGACCCTCCCGTGTGGCCACAAACCAAGGATCGGCATGTCTCCTTTCCACACAAACTGAATACAATTTCATCTTTTCATGTCCGTGCTTTCCCACCTGGTGAGCGTGCAAACGCTGATTCCTGGAGAAACAAGCTGTTCTGTTCATTTTCACATTCACCATCACCACCTGCAAACAAGAACCATCCCAAAAGATGCACAATAATCTTGTTCCCACATTCACAAACTGAGAGTCGCAGAGTTAAATATCACTGGATGGACAGGACGCTTCCTTTCAGATTTCTGATCTGAAAAAAAAACAACTGCTGGTAAAAAGATAAATATTAATTACGTAAAATTTTGCAAAATGTCTCCAGAAAAGTTAAGAAATAATATAACCAATTAGTTCTTTAAAATGCATAAATGCACCAGAATTTTAACAGTAATTTGTTCGTCAATAAAAGTATCACAAAGATCTTTAAAATGTGGATAGTGGAAGATTGACCGTAGATGGAAATAAAACGCAGGCTGGAGAGCTGGCGCTGGGGTAATCCGGGGCTATTTTTAACACACTCAGTGAGTATTTACTCAGCTAACGTACGTCTTTCCACCCCAAAACTGATTTTCGTGTGTAGGCTGACTTTCGGTGAGGGCAGCTTTAAAAGAGGCTGGGATATCTAAAAATGAGAACTTAGCCCTCAGAAACACTGTAAGCAAGCACCTCCGCCGGGTCACATGTGAGAGCTTCACACCTGATTTCAGGGCCACAGAGAAAGGTCCGCTCCCCTCTGCACACAGTGGTTGACGGTCCCCGGCCACGCAGGAGCCCATCCAGGCTCACACTGGACTAACGGGAAATGAACGGGCTTGCGTGCAGTGTACAGCTGTGCAGCCGTGACCTTAGATCGTGTCTATGCTCAAAACTACGTCCCGTTGGCTTGGGGGCAGAGGGAACCTCGGGTGGAAGAGCTTCTGCTCCTAAGGTGGACTGGACACAAACCCCCCACCACCGTCACGGGCCTGGCTGCTACAGGTTGGCGGGAGGTGGAGCCGCTGGAGGTGAAGGTGGATTTCTGTCGTCCCCCACAGGTCAGGACGTGCCCCCAAGCACCACCAGGATGAACAAAGTCATCCAGGCTCACTAACCTGCTCAGGAACCCACTCGCCTTGGCAATCAGTGAGGACACATCATTTATTGTGTGTTTTAGCAACGACTCAGCACATGGGTGAAGTGCAAACATCAGACCATGCAAAGTGCTAGCCAAAGTCACTGTGTAGCTAGCTACCCCTGTCCTCACGGGACATTGGTTTTCACTCCAAGCGAACCCGTGCTCCCCGTGCTCAGGTGCTTCCATCGTGGAAGGACGTGGTCGCTCGTCAGGGACAAGGAGGTCCTGCTGCGAGTCCCCGTCAGCCCCGGTCTGCTCCCGGTCAGAAGAAACCGGCGTCTGAGCTCCTTACGTGGCTGCCCGTTTGCTTTGTTTCTGGCTTTTGTCCTTAAAAGACACCGAAGCTATTGCTCAGCGGGCGGCCTGTACTCCTGCTCGTGAATAAGCAGGCTGACGACAGACCCCAGAGAGAGGGAACCGGTAAGGGACAGACGCCCAGACTCGAGGCAGGCGGCCCGCAGGCGTCCGGGCCAGCAAGAGTGCAGAGGGGAAGACGGGCTTTGCTCTTCCGTGGGGTGTCCAGACGCACCCCTTCCACTCCTGTTAGGGTTGTCTCCTGTGCTATTGTTTTAAACTGCTGATGCCTCTGTGCTGGGGAGACCTTTCCTGCCGGCAGAACCTTCTCCACCACTGCCCGCTGCATGCTGAGCCCCCAGCTGGGCCCCCGACCCCGAGTCAGTTTTGGACCCGACTTACACAGGATTGTCGCCAAAGCTCTCCAGACAGGACTGGCCCTGCCCTCCGGCTGCTACCTTGCGGGAGCCCCCGTGACTGCGACTGGCCTTGGCCCCAGGCCCGGACACAGCAGGTCATAAGGTCAGCCCAGAAAGGTCCCGCGATGCTGCGGGAGCGGGGACCCTGCTCCCTGGGATTCGCCATCTCGTGCCGGCCCGGATCGACATGTGTCCGACAGGAATGCGTTTCTCGGCCGTGAAGCGGAGGCCGGAAGCCCTTGTTGGTGCCTCGGTTTCTGGACGCGCACGCGACTGGAAACAGCTTTCTGGACTCGGGGCACACCTGCGGAGGGGCTGGGCTCGGGCTTTATTTACAGCAGCGGCACCCGTTTCATCATCACTCTCGTCATCAGAGCCTGAGGTCAAAGGGAGCGATCGTGAGGCCGCTGTCTGGGCGGCTGGAGGAGGCGGAGCCTCATGGGGACCCCAAACGTCGAGCACTGCAGACAAGGAGAGAAGCCTATTCGTCTGGCGGCAGAGAAACAGGGCTCCCGCGTGCTGGCTGCCACAGGACAGGCCTGTGCCTCCCGTGCTCGCCCAGGGCTCGCTCGGCTGCTGGCCAAGGCTGCTTCCCCTGGGCCGGCGCAGATTGAAGGAGAGCCACGGTCGTGTGCAAGGAACCGTGGTCTGAGACGCACACTTCCAAGGTGGGTTCAGGAGACACCCAGGGAGGGCCCCTCTGTGGGGCCAGCAGGCCTGCACTCCGGCACACGGAAGGCTGCGAGGTCTGGACGGCAGAGCCAGATGCCCAATCATGCAACGGTTCCTGGGGACCACGAGGGTCGCCCCAGCGTGTGGGCTCCTGCCACGCTGCACAAGAGCCAAACTCTGTGACACACGTCAACGGTGACTCTGTGACTTCTCCCACAGACACAGCGGGTGAACCCAGGGCTCCCTGAGCCGCCAAGGGACCAGCCCTGAGCCTGAGAGCTAACAGAGGAGGCTGCCTCTCGGAGGGGGACTGGTCATTCTTGGTCTAAATGACGAAACGCACTTTCTAAACCAGAGGAAACTTGAGGCTCCCTCCCTCCTGCATGTTCCTCCACAAGAAGACGGTCTGAAACAGCCATCCACGGGTCAGGCCACAAGCCTGCTGGGAGGTCCGAAGCCAGAGCCCGACGGCCCCACAGACACCGATCCGGGATTCTCGATCCACTGGTCCTAGGCCCCCTCTGCAGGGCCTGTGTCCGCCCCTGCTCTCAGCGCAGGAAGCCCCAGTAACTCACCCCACGGGAGCCGAGCAGAAAGGCGGCTTCACCTGTAAGGTTTGCTTCCGAGGGGGTGACCTGCCCCTGTGCTTCCCACAGGCAAGTGTGTCAACAGTGATCCTGGGAAAGGCGAACGAAACGGGTATTTCCACTGGAAAGATCTGCCTTGGTCCGTTTAGAAATGATGCTTCTTAAATTCCAGATCAGCTGCTGGCGGCAAAGGCAGTAAACCCACGACCGCTGAAGAAGGAAGAAACCTGGTCCTGGGGCTCAGGTCCTCGTCGACGTAAGTTAGAAGCTGTCCTTGGTGGCCAGCGGCTCACATCGATTGCACGCCAGGCTCCCAGGTCCCGCACGCCACGCCGGGCCCCTTTGAGCACCTTCTCTGAGGGGCACTGCTTCCCACAGGTCAGGAGGAGCTGATGTACACGCGGCCACCAAACGGGCCCGGGGCTAAAACAAAGTTCAGTCCTTCAGAATCATCGCGCTTCTCCAGCTGGACAGCCTGCTCAGACACAGTGCCCAGGACTGACGTGTCCAGCACAGGCTCCAAGACAGGAGCACCGGAACTGCAAAATGTCCTTTTCCCCAAAGTCCAAAGCAACGGAGGGTTCGAAGAACTAAGAACATTCTGAACAGCTTCCTCGGGTGCCTGGCTGGCCCCGTAGGCAGAGCCTGTGACTCGTGGTTGGGGCTGTGCCTCAGAGCCCCACGCTGGAGGCAGAATTTGCTTTGAAAACAAAAATCCTTTCTAACAGTTGCACACCACGGAGGGCAAACTCGCTTCTTGGGCGCTCAGTAGTGAGGGAAGCACCAACCGTCCTACCGACATACTGCGGAAGACGCCACTGGTCAGCCCAGACCTCAGACCACCTGGGCACGCAGCTCCCTGCTGTACAACCACGTGGCCCTGAGCCGGGCGGGCACCATTCTGACACCGTCCCCCCAAGGGACACGCCCTACCCCTTCCCTCCTTCCTGTTGGCCAGGCCCTGGCTGGTGAGCCGTCAGTGCGGCCGGAGTCTGGTCGGGGGAGACCACACCTTACAGGCACAGACCCCCACCCAGTCTATTATGTAAAGAAACACCTACTTCCTTTACCTTGAAAACCTCAGAAAGGACCAGAGGGCTCTGCTGACGCACAGCGTCGCACTCCCTCGGGGGTTTTTGCGTCACGACAAACAGAGGAAACTGCGCCCTTCTCTTGAGGAGACTGAGTCCAGCTGAGAATTCCCGCTGCTGTGCCCTGTGGCCTTAGAGCTACCCTACCGCATGGCCTGGCGTCAGCTGACCCTCCCTCATGGAACAGAGAACCTCCTCCTGGTTGCGGGGAGCCTGGCGGCCACCCTAACACCCCCCCGAGCACTGGGAGTCCACAGCCGGGGTTCCCAGGCCGCTGGACCAGCGCATCTCTCCAGCACCGCCGTGCACTCTGAAGACAAAGGCCCCCACAGACCTGCCATGCCAAGGCACGTGTCCAGAGCCTTGTGGTCCAGCCAATGACGTCTCTCAGGGCAGAGCCAAGCCTGGAGGGGAGGGACACGGTGGCCGCCCTGAGAGGGGAGCAGAGCCGATCACTGACGCGCCTACCCAGCCCCCACTTCTACTGGTCATCGGACCACCCCTGCTCGAGGGGACACTTACGTCCAGGATTCCTCGCAGAAGCCCCCACAAGGTCAACACTGGGGTGGGGGGACTCTTGGGACAGATGCAGCCTCTCTCTCGCCTCGCTCACCTGGAGCTAAGGACCGTCAGCGGCGTCCTGCAGGGATGGGGAACGGCTACGCATGCGCGGGGACAGCCAGGATGACCAGCACAGGGACCACAACGTCCACGAACCCGCTGGTTCCTCTTCGCTCGCTGTTACCGCTCCAACCACATGGGATAAAACAGAGCAGTCCAATGCCAGACATGCCAGCGGCCCACGTGGGCTCTGGGCCACTGTTCACGTCAAATCTGAGAAGGCACAGCCTTGTCCTGAGGGCTGCCATCATGACCGTCAAGTCGGTCCCCTTAGCTCTGGGGCCAAGAGGCTGTGACCCCGGCGGGCAGGGCTGCGCTCCAGCCACGGGCCTGGGGAGACGAGCGATCCCCCGCGCCCAGCTCCCGGCGGGGCGGCCCCTCTGTCTCCGTGTGGCCTGTGTGTCACTGGGACTCAGAACCCCCCCTTTCTGAGGACACCAGGCACTGGATGCAGGAAACCTCCCATGGGAGCCCCACCTCCGCCGGGCGCCCTGTCCGCTCCCACTCACAGACAGCGGGACGTGGGGTAGGACCTGACAGGGCCCAGGGACCGCTCCGGTGAGCCCGAGAGGCAGGGACAGCCGTGGGCTACTGACTCCGCCTTCCTGCCGGCCTGTAGCTTCCGCGTGACCAGGGAGGAGAAGGTGTGCGCGCTGGGGAGGGCAGGCAAAGACCCGAAAGCACACTCTTTGCCTTCAGCGGCTGTGGTGCTCGTTTTAATGTTCAAGTGTTCCCAGGTCCCCACGTAACATCATCAGGTGACGCGGCAGTTTCTCAGTCTCTGCTTTTCCCAGGATGGACGGCCTGCGCCATCCGGAGCCCGCGCATTTGCAATAACGGGAGAGCAAGCAAACGTTTCGTCCCTAGGTCTCAACGCCGTGTGTCATGAAACGCCCACCGGGAACCCACCGACGGAGAGGAGGGCCTTCCACAGGGTGGGGGCCGATGAGGGCACCGAGAACCCCCGTCGCACGCACGGGAGGCCCCACAAGAGGGAAAGGGAGAGGACGTGGGCCACGCTGGGCCTGCCCTGGGGTCCGCTCTGGGGTCTTTCCGGGCAAGTTTTCTGAGGTGCACACCCCCCCAGAGCACCATGTAAAGCCGCGTCTGAACTCCTGTGACGCAGGCACGGAGCCCAGCCACCTCCCCCCAGCGCAGCCTGTGCCGGCAGCTCCCCGCAGCCAGGCCGCCCGACAGGACAGGGCCGTCCCCACTCAACCACGCCCTTGTTTCTCCCTGGACCAGGACAAAGCGAGCCGCGGAGTCCGGGGCCCGGGACACAGGCCCCGAGGGCTCAGTCCTGCAGCATGAGGCGCCCGTGACGACGGCCCCAGGGTCTGCACCAACACCAGAACCCTGAGTCTGTGGCTCGGCCCCTCCGCGGTGAGGACAAGGGGTGATCATGACGGGGTGTCAGAGCCTGGAATCGTGAAGAGGTAGAGACCGTCGGCCGTGCTCAGACCAGCTAGAGACGCTCTGTCTGTGCTGGTTCCCAGACGTCACCTGAGAAGCTCCGTCCGAGAACCTCACGGCACCCAGGAAGGGGCACCAGCACTGTACGGTTCTGATGTATAATTCAAAAAAATGTTTTTACAAAAAAGACTGTGCCTATTAGTAATTCTACCAATGGTATCAAAGTAAGTCTGGTGTAACGTGGTTTTGAAAAATATGCCAATTAGAGGGGCACAGAGTATTGCTGTTCTTAGTGAGCCGCAGACGTAACCCAGGACGGAACTTTCTCGCTGACCCTCCGTGGGACCTCGGCCGGAAGGGCTTGTCCGTGACACTGTCCAAGTCCCCCAGCATTTACCAGTTGGAACGAGCCACTCCTACAGCATTAACCTCTCATTCGCTGTACTGACTTTTCTTTTCAGATCATTTCATACAGTTTTATCCCAACAAAATCCAGGGGAGACGAGCAGCTTGTAAAAAGGAAAACGTGACACCAGCTCAAACACCGCACCTGCAGTTGTGCACAGGTCACAGCGCAGAGAAGACGCACGGGGGTTTAACTGGTTGGGCTAGATCTGGATGTATAAGGTTTAGTAAAAGGTGCTATATCACAAATCTCAGTAATTTTTTTTAAAGATGTTATTTATTTGTCAGAGAGAGAGAGCACACGCAGGGGGAGCAGCAGGCGGCGAGGGAGAAGCAGGCTCCCCGCCGAGCAGAGAACCCGATGCGGGACTCGATTCCAGGACCCCGAGATCGTGATCTGCCCGAAGGCAGACGCTTAACGACCGAGTCACCCAGGCGCCCCAAAATCTCCCGAATCTCTTCCTGACACGCTACTTTCTATCTGCTCATCCGGAAGTCTGTCCTGGTCCGGAGACTGGACCGTGCTGACCTTTCCCATATGTGTTCCGTGTTCACTCTGCTGCAAAGGATAAACCGGAGAGTGTACTGTCGTCCGATCCCTGAACTAATCATCACCGTACGTTTACAGCTCCATTTTTAAAACTACAACTCTTAGAGAAATCACA
>NC_081562.1:108753082-108765250 GCF_022355385.1 Mustela nigripes
AAAAAAAAAAAAAAAAAAAAAAAAAAAAAAAAAAAAAAAAACAACCGAGAGTTTCGAGCACCAGCAACGGTACAGGTCGAGGGGATGAAGCCGACTGCGAGGTGCAGGGAGATGGGATTGTAAGGCTCAGCAGAGCGTGGAGCCCAGTGCAAACCCACGCACTCCAAACGCCCGGCAGCCCAGCGGGTCCCGGAGAAGAAGCTGGAGTTTCGGAAGAGCCCAGCTCACGCTTGCTTCCTCTGCGTTCTCGGGGTTTCGGGAACACCTGTGCGGCCAAGGTCAGCGCCGCGACACGGAGCACAACAGGGGCAAACGGGGGAGCACACCGCACGCTTCACACTAAGCGGACAGGTGGGGGTCGCTGAAATCACGTGTGGGTTTTCACACCGACAGACGGACACTCAGACTCGTGTCACTTTCAAGGCGACAAGTTGATCATGAACCTCGCGCACGTGTCCCCGTGGGAGGGTCTCGGACACGGGCAGCTTCACAGAAGCATGTCCAAGCTCGGCCGAGGCCCCCGCCGCCCCTGCCCACGTCGTCGCCAAGGGCTCAGCCCCCAAAGGCCTTGCCTCCAAGCTACAGTCCCAACTGCCCACGGGATTCAAATCGCACTCTGCGACTCTCACCCCGGGACAGCGGGCGGCGTCCTCCCCTCCCGCGACCAGGGCGGAACGGGGCACGTACGCAGGATCGTGCTGCGCAGCGCGGAGAACGTCGCCTTCCTCAAGGGACATACCCTCGGCGCGTCCCCAGCTGCGCAGGTGGGCAGCAGCTCAGGCTCCCGCGCTCTCCGCTCTCACGCCGGGAAGCACACGCACACGCGGACGCACGCGCACACACAGATGCACACGCACACGCAGACGCCGACGCCGACACCAGGCAGCGGCTCCTCACAGAGTCGACGTCGGGGACCGCAGAGCTGTGGTTCCCAGACGCCTGCGGCCGACCGCCGAGCCCAGGAAACGCGAGCTGTAGCATTTCAGTCAAAAACCCTCCGGAGCCGAATGAGTCGCCCCTGGAAACGACGCGCCCGGGAGCGGGAGCCCCAGTGCTGACCCTACCGGTAGCTCAGGGAATCAAACACCTGCTTCTCCCCTTCGCGCTTTTCCGCGCCCCATTTAGAAGCCACTGCGAGTCTCCCAGCTACACAGATTACAGTCGCTGGGACGCGTCTCTGCTCCCGAAAGAGAACCCAGTTTCTCTCAGTCGCACAAGGCCCCCGACAGCAACCCTGGCTGACGGTCGGACGGTTCCAGGGACGAGGCTGCTGTCGAAGCAGAGCCCCACCAGGAACGTGCGGATGACAGCGCCCGGACGGCCGAACGGGACGCGCCGGCCAGCGCAGGAAGGCTCCCCACCGGCAGAAGGGGCGAGCCGCCCGGGGAGGGAACCAGACGCTGGTCTCTTCGGCCAGTCGTCGGCCCCTGCGGCCGGGGCTGGCGCAGTCAGCCCGTCAGCTGCCCGGCCTCCACGGGCCACAGCAGGACCCCACGCGACCCCGCAGACACGCCCCTCCGGGCACAGGCTTCCCTACATGCTCAGGCCGCGAAGACGACGTCCACAGATGCCCCCACGTGGCTCTGATCGTGGCCGGATGTGGCACGACCCGCAGCAGGGAGCATCGGCCCCGTGACGCCCCCAGCTGCCCTCCTCGGAGCGTGGCTAGCGGCAGCGGCCAGCGGAGGGGGCGCCAGGGGATGGTTCGGCCGGTGTCTCCCCGCAAGCCGCCGGGCACTGGGGCCCTCGGGACACATGCGGGAGCCACTCAGTTGCCGTCTCCCCGACCCCAGCAACAAAGATCAGAGCAGCAAGGTCCCAGCAGGAAGGCACTGTCCTCACCCCTGAGCCCCGACGGTGGCCTCCATGCTCGTCAGGCTCAGGCCAGCACCCTGAGCTGCTTCCTCGGAGCCCACCATGGCCACATGCCTGTCGTGGCCGCACTGTGACTGGGGCTCGAGCAGCCCAGGGCCTGTGTCACCCCACCTCGAAGCCTCCCTGGGTCAAGCTCCCCACGAGCCGTCCTGCCGGCACTGCGGCCCCCATCTGCGGTCCCTGCACAGTCCCGTGGCCTACTTCAGCACAAGGGGACATGCGCAGCACACGAGCTGGGCAGCCCCGTCCGAACCTTGTGGGAAAGATGTCGTGATTACTTGGGCAACTCTCGTTGCCATGGAGATAAAACGAACACGGCGACTGGGCGACATGCCGCATCTGGACGGCCACCGCAAGAGAAATTTCCTTCCGCGCGGAATGCAGCTTGCGTTCACGGGCCGTCCCCCTCCGCACGGAGAGCAGCTCGGAGTTTTCATGTCAGATAGAAATAGCTTAGCACGGCTCGCTGCACCCATGATGCCAAACGCGCAGTTTAAAACCCCGTGAAGACGGCGCACGTTCGGTGATTTTTAGGACAGGGTTTCCATGGGAACAAGGGCTACGTGCAGTGCCTTTCACGTTCTAAAATATCCACACCAGCAAGGAAGGACTGAATTTCTTTAACTGAAATACCACGTAGAAACCACAAAACCCCGTCTTTAAGAGCATGCGATTCAAGGACTTGTAGGACCTCCTCAAGGTCACGCAACCAGCCCCAGGAACTCCAGAATCTTCTCGCCGCCCACAGAAGAAAGCCCACCTCCACTCCCAGGCCTGGCCGCCACTCGCTGCCTGGTCTCCGGGGAGTGCCTGCTCTCAACACTTCCTGTAAATGGGGTCACACGACACGCGACCGCCTCCGCCAGGCTCCTTCCACTCAGGAGAGCCCCCGAGGTCCTCCACACCGTGGGCGCCACTCATGGTCCACACGGACCTCCTCTTGTTTGCTCATTCAGCCGCTGGAGGACATCTGGGTTGTTCCTACTCGTTGGCCATTGTGAATAATGGTGCTACGCACATTTTTGTGTAAGTTGTGTGTGTGGACATACGTTTTCAAGTTTCTTGGGCAAATGCCCAGGAATGAATTTCTGGGTCACACGTAATTTGCTGACATACTTAGGAAATGCAGAACTTTGCGAAGCAGCCACACCGTGGACCCTCCCCCAGCCCCACGCGAGGGCTCTGACCCCTCCACGTCCTGCCCAGCCCGTCACAGTCCCGAACGTGGCTCACAGGTATCCTGGTGGGAGCGAAGTATTAGCTCATCGTGGTTTTGATTTGCATTTCTACAAAGACAAATTATGTTGCACATCTTTTCATGTGCTTTTTAAGCCCCTGTCTATCTTGGGAGAATGTCTATTCAAAACCTTTGCCTATTTTTAAATTGGGTTCGTTTTCTTCTTACCGTTAAGTGGTAAGACTTCATGCATTCTGGATATTAGACTCTCACTAAATTTCATTTGCAAATGATTTTCCCATTCTGTAGGTTGTCTCTTCTTTCCTGAGATCATTTGAAACACAGTTTTCATTTTTATAAAGACCAGTTTACTTCTTTCCTTTGGTTGCTTAAGCTTTAGTGGTCATACTCCTGGGGAACCATGGTCACAGCAATTTTCACCTATGTCTCCTTCTAAAGGTGTTCTGGGCTGAAATGTGTCCCCTAAAACACATATATGGAAGTTGTAGATGCCGAGGACCTAGTTATGAGGCTAACAGGAGAGAGAGGGAGTCCATAAAAAAGAAAGGAAGGTCAACTGAGGTCACTAGGGGGCCCTAGGCCCATCTGAGTGGGGTCCTCGTGAGCGAGCAGGACAGACACACGCACAGAGGAATGACCGCAGGAGGACACGGCGAGGGACGGCATCCGCACGCCCAGGAGAGAGGCCTCGGCAGTCACCGGCCCTGCCCACACCTGGACCCCAGAATGCAGGACAGTAAACATCTGTTGTTTCAGCCCGAGTCTGGGGGACTCGGTGACAGCAGCCCTAGTAAACCAATTCAAATGGGTTTGTTTTTTTTTAGTTTTTCCTCTTACATTTGATCCATTTTTGAGTAATTTTTTATAAATTTTATTTATTTGAGAGAGCAAGAGACCAAGCACAAGCAGGGGGAGAGGGAGGGGGAGACGCAGGCTGTCCGTCGAGCAGGGAGCCTGACGGGGACTCAATCCCAGAACCCCAGGCCATGGCTTGAGCCGAAGGCAGACGTTTCACCGATGGAGCCCCCCGGGCACCAGCTAGCATACGGTGAGCTGGGATCTAGCTCTCTCTGCGTGCGGGCATCGGACGCACCAGAACCAGCTGTGAGACGACCACTCCGTCCGCCGGCCTGGCCTTGGCAGGACTGGGGTTTTGTAGTGAATTTTAAAATTGCCAAGTGCTGGTCTTCCAATTTTATTCTCTGTCAAGACTGAGACTGTGTGGGCTTTTTACTTCATTTCTCACCTTCAGGGAATCGGAAAGACCGCAGGAAGGGCTGACCTCGCACAGTGAAAGTCTGGGCTGTTGTCCCAGGCTCCTGGGAGCGAACTGCGAGGCCCCGCGGATGTCCTACCTGATCCAGGGTCCCGGTGGGCCAAGAGGCTTGGGCTGCGCCAGCTGTCAACGCCAACGGTGTGGGTTACCACAGGGCCTTGGCTAGTCTTGACCCCGGGAAGGGCTGGAGGCAGACGTCAGGCACCTATAAACACGCTGGGAACGAGGCCGGGTGAGCTCCCGCTGACCGCTCTCACGCGTGTTGTCAGAAGAGGTCCGGGCTGTCTCAGGCTCCGCAGGCAGGGGCGGAAGCGGGCTGGAGGCCCCACGCCCGGACCGCCCCCGGCCTGCTCCCTGTGCACTTCCGCGTGATGATTCTACCCTGTGTCCTTCCTTTCACCAGGACCCGCCGTCGACCTGAACAGTCCTCTGGGTCCTCGCAAACCGTGGAACCTGACGGTGGTCCTAGGGAGCCCTGGCTGGCTCAAATTTAAAAACAAAGACCTCCGGGCACGGATCCACTTTTACTCCAAGGTTCTCTTCTTCACCGTGTGAAGCCCTGTTCTGGCGGGACCCGAGGCTGTCGGGGAGCCTTGGTGTACGATGTCCTCTCCGCAAACGCGCACCTTCCAACGGTTTGGCGTCACCTGGTGTCTTCCGAACACCGTCTGCAGAAAGTAGACTCCCACGACGGGCCTGTACATGGCGAGCGCCCAGAACAGGAAACATCCTGCGTCACGGAAAGAACCAACCCTTCAACGTGCTGCCAGTCAAGGCCGGTGGTTTTCGAACTGCACCTCAAAGTCACTGATCGTCAGGAAGCGCCGTCACGTGGGTGCACCCGCGGATCGCCCCCAGATGAGAAATAACAGGAAAACTTTACGTCTACGTGAACGCGTTTTTAAAAAAACATTCCATGTTAACAAGTACCCTCAGAGAATACAACATTTCCAAAATGAGCAAGGTTAGGGGTTAAGAGGCAACGGGCTGCTTGGCTGCAGGTTTCTAAAGACTGACCTGACACGGGTCACCAGGACCGTCATCTCTGGTCTGTGCTGGTTGTAGTAGCTCGCTTGGGAGTTTATGAAGAAAATCGGGCCTCACGGTAGATTAGAGTCGGAAGAGGCAGAGACACCTCCTTTTTCCCAGACAATTTTTGGTATCACCTGTGACACGACATCAAATTGAGTAACGGACACTTCCCTGAAAGGCTGTTTGGAACACGCGGTACGAAGTCTTACCAGGAATCTTCCGTTTCTTTCAAACTCATTGCCCACCTTGTGCCAACATGATTTTGTAACCACACAAACCTGAATTCGCTAAATTAAGCACAGTTCCCAAATGTTGACACTGTTCACATAATGTCAAAAAAAAAAAAAAAAAAAACCCACACATAAAAAAATCACCTCTCCAAAACTTTCATATCCACTTGAAAGGTCAAGTCTTGCCGCTGGGGACAAGTGAACGGTCTTCTTCCTTGGACCCAAAGAGTCCATCTATTCACTTACTGAGAAAACACCTGCAAGCACCCCAGTGTAAGTAGACGGAGTCATCCTCTCACGCAGAGAAAGGCGGCTCCGTGGACAGTGGCCGGTTCAGCTTGTCCAAGTCCTTGCCCGTGGATGTGGCCGACGCAGCTCACGCAACGGCCCGACTTACTGCGCGGAATAGGAGACACGGGTGTTCAGTGTTCACCATTTCTCAACTGTCTTCCCAGGTGAAACGGGCCTTTCTGGTTCTTCCTTCCTGAGAGTGTGTGTGGGGACAACGCCGTCAGCCAGCTCCGGTCGGCACCAACGGCTCAGCAGTCGGCCCCGCCGGAAGGTCCATGCCACGAGGAAGACAGTGGCCGGCGTAGATCTCTGTAGCCTCTGCCGACCTCGCGCACTGAAGCGGTGATGAACTGTGTCCTGACGGGGGTGGCCCGAAAACTCCGCTGCCGCCAGCACGCTGGCTCCACTCGAGTTCCAGTCTCCAGACTGTGCTCCACTGAACAAAGACGCTCTCATGAAACCAGATTCATTCTACTGGGTCATGGGACCCGGATCCATTAGGACTGGGTTCAACGGGTCACAACAGAAATCCTGAAGTTCCAGGGGCTTCAACCCCACTCAGGTATGTTCTTGCTCACACAGACACAACTGGGGGGCTCCCCCGGCCCAGAGCCCCAGTTGTGTCCCCTAATCTTCCAGGCCGTGGTGGCTACTCGCCTCCGGCCACCAGGGAACCAGGTGTCCACACCTCAAAAGCCTCCCAGAGCAAACACTTCCCCCTTAGCCCGTCCCACCGCCCATCCCGCGGCCACAGCAGGAAGCAACCCCACTCTGGTGGCTGGGGCAGGTGCGCGGCCGACCTCGGGGTCTCGTGAACGAGGGGAGGGGTACGGGAGGCGACGACTCTCGGCCCACGAGCTGAAGCCACACGGCCATGAGCAGGGACCAGGCACTCTGCACACACTACCTCGGGGGTGAACAGAAACATCGTGATTTCCTCCGTGTTATAAACATGGAGCCGGAGATCCAGACAGAAGAGACTGTGTTCTGCCGACGGGCTCCTGGAAACCCTGAGAGGAAGACGCCCGTGGAGCTCTGCCCCGTCCACGGGACCGGGTGGACACGGGCCCCTTCTCAGCAGGGCCGCGGCCCCCTGCCCGCCTCCTCCCCCCCCCCCCCCCCCCGTGGGCCTGGGACCCTCGTCCTCTCATTTGCTGTGTGCTCTCCTGCCCGACGGAGCTCCAAAGCCAGGCCCGCGTGAAGCCCGTTGCCCGCTCTGAACAGGGACGGAGTGGCCGGTGTGTGGACGCTCTGTCCACGCCCTGGACACCTGCGCATGACGAACCATGGCGAGCGGCCCCTCCTCCCCGGCCACACTCCCGGGCCTCGGGGTGACTGGAGACCACTTCCAATCTGCCCTGACAGGCAGGGCGCCCCGTGCAAGTGGGAAGCTGCCCGGGGCCGGGGACACGTGAGCTTCTAGAAGTGGGCGGTGACAGGGCGGAGGGAGGCAGCAGCTGCCCCTGAGACCCCGGGACGACGGAAATGCTGCCGCCCAGATGCGGGGGCTGCCTGCGCGGAGATGCGGGTGATGTCGTCTAACTCTAAGGGAACAGAGCAGCTCGGGCCACTGTGCACATTTAAAACAGGTACAAACAGGACACACTTCTGAGACCAAAGACAGGAGCCTGGCAGGACAGACGCGGAGAGCTCGACTGACCCCGGAACTGGGAGGGAGAGGCTCGCGGCTGCTCGGTCCCCACCTCACCCAGACGACGCAGGTGTGACCGCTCACTTGTGCGTTCTGCTCGATGGAAGACCAGGAAGGCAGGCCGTGCCTCCAGCTGTCCCCAGACGAAAAGTCTCCATCTCTGCGGAACGAGGTCATCACGGACACGCGTCTGCACCCCTCACCAGCCTTCTCAGACATGTTTTCCCAACGCCCCTGCCTCCAGGAGGCCTGTGGGGGACACAGCCCCTGTTAAGCCACTGGTCAGACCTCCCGAAGGACAAACACCCATGGAGACTGCATGTCACACACACGCGTGTACGGACTCTCGGAGCCAGGAGACACACGCACAGGCAAGCGAGGCTCCCATGCTTACCCGACACCGGAGAGCAGCCAGGAGGGGGCAGTTCACACAGCCCGCTCTCGGACGCCAGGGCCCATCCCCCCCAGGAAGCCACTGGGGGACCCCTCACTCGGCCCCAGGTCTCGCCCCGAAGCTCACAGCAAGCACAGGTTTTCCCCATGGAGGCGAGCCTCTGGGGGAATCCACCCCAAACACCTGCTACACGGGCTGCGGCCCCACCACCACGGACACCCACTGCTTACAGAGAAGGCCTCGTGTCCACATGTAACGCCGTGACCTCCGGAAAGCCATCTTCCAGACCAGATCGTCCCAGCAGCAACCACGAGGGACATGAGGCTTCAGTGAACCAAGACAGTCTGGGACCTGCAGTGATCTGGAGCCCAGGGCCCCGTTTCCATGGCCGTGGAACATCCCAGGGGACGGTACCGTTCGGGGCCCTCTCAAGGTGCAGATGTCGGAGCCACCGGTGCCTGTTTGCTGCGGCACCAGCATTCTCCCCATTTAAGGGGATCCGAGCTCTTACGACAAATGGGTCCTATACGGACTCGGGCTCTCCAAAGTCTTTCCTGGTTCCGCATCACACACACCTGCGCATCATCCGTTCCACACCCAGGAAAAGGGGTACAGAAACTGAAGTCGCAGAAAAACAGAAAGAAAATAAAATTCCCAGCCTCCTCCCCCACAATTTTTTTAAATCCCCGTAATATTCAGGATGACCCCCAGGCCCGGTGGTGATGGGGAGACGGGACGGCACAGGTGTGAGCACGTTCCGCCCTCCTGCGCATAGAGCTTCCCTGCCTGTTCTCGATGCTGAGCGGCCCCATCGCGCGGCCTGCTGCCCGTCCTGCCCATAGAGCCCAGCACACACCAGGTGCCCCCGACACAGACGCGGGGCAGACCGGACACACCCCACGGTCACACTGTCCTGCACAGACAGAATGGCGGCCAGGGGTCCGGCCGCCACGCCGACACTCAGCTGTCCTGGCCTCCGTTCTCGAGCACACTTGGTGCTCCGGCAGGATCCCAAGTTTCTTTGTGGATTTCTTTTCTTTTTTCTTTTTTTTTTTTTTTTTTAAGATTGTATTTATTTATTTGACAGGCAGAGATCACAGGTAGTCAGAGAGGCAGGCAGAGAGAGAGGAGGAAGCAGGCTCCCTGCTGAGCAGAGAGCCGGATGCGGGACTCGATCCCAGGACCCTGAGATCATGACCTGAGCTGAAGGCAGAGGCTTAACCCACTGAGCCACCCAGGCACCCCTTCGTGGACTTCTTAAAGGGGAGAAGGTCTTGGTTTCGGACCCACGCCTGGAGCTCCCGCCTCCTGCTGGGTTTGGTTGGGTCCAGCACACATGCACAGCCCCTTAAGGAGACCCCACTGCCTTCCAAAGAGAAAACTCATGGGACCAACAGTGACGCGCGGGGCAAGATCTCCCCCAACACCCCCAGCACGTGCGGAGCCCGGATCACACAGTAAAGAGAACCAGACCCCACACAGAGCTCAGCGCACGGCTTTCGAACTCCTCTAGAACATTCCAAGCACTAACTGACTGGAGTTCGGTCTCAATGACCGGGACCGTCTTCTGGGAAAACTGAGACCTGCCCACGTTCCGTGGAGCACAGAGAAAAGTTAGCCCATAGTTATCATCAGCACCGGACTCAGCAACGAGTAAGACAGATTCAAGGCGCCGCAGCCATCCGGACAGCGTTCTGCCCTCCGTCCCACAGATGGACAAACACAGTTTCAATAAGCAGGAGCAGAATTAAGGCCGAAAATGGCTTAGAGGTCACGGTAGGTCGGCTCTGGTCTCCTCAGGCACGGGTGTGGAGTGCTCCCAACAGAGCATGTGACCGAGGTGCTGGCTGGCGCCTTCCAGGCCTCCCAAACCTCTGCGCCCTCCCCCGCAGGCAACCACGGCTTCCCGGAGCAGCCCCCGCAGGTGCCCTGGGAAGGGCGTCCCTCTGGCTGCCCCGCCGGGGCTGCCGCAGCGGCTCCCACAAGAGAAGCCACAGCCGGGAACTGGAGGAAGACCATCGCGCTCCCCAGAGAAGGCTGCACGTGGCCCTGGCGACCCCCGCACCGCTGTGCACGCAGAGGCCTGTTGCCGTGGCGACGCACACCGCTGGCTGGGGAAGGCTGTCAGCTCTCGGGAGTCGGGAATTACCGCTCGTTTCTGAGATTTACCCCCACACTTCTGTTCACCGTTTAGAAGGAAAACATCATGAAGTTCTAGTAGGAAAAAATGTCTCTGCAATCTGTCACATGGAGACAGTAGAAATATAGCTGGGACTTTACTAGGATCTGTGCAAAGGAACAGATGGTACTATTTTAGGAACAGCGCTCACTGTCTTTTTAGAAACATAGTAAGGTCCCTGCCAACTAAAAGGTTGTTTATTCCTTTGCTTTGGAAATGGAGGGGAAAGTCCTTCCTTAGTATTCTCTTAGTATCTTCTCATATATTAAGTATTTAAGCATTCTGATACACTAAATGCATTAAATATTCAAAATAAATTTTCGTATTTGGTTCACTTCATTCCTTTGGTACAACTTGAAAGGGGACAGAGCATCCTGGACCTGCCGGTCTGAAAGCAGCGGGCCTGCAGAAAGCTGACCGAGGTCTTGGGAAGGGTCACAGATGAAGCCTCACAGCTCTGCCCTTTGTCCCCTGGACGCACGGCTGAGCCACCACAAGCATGCCAGCACGGAGGAAGCCCACATTCACCTGTCATTTTCAGAGGACATCCCAATGTGGAGCTTGGACCAGTGTTCCAGCAGAGGCTTGGGGTTGCCAGAAGCCCTCTTCCCCTTGGCCCCAACCCCTCGAGCCTTGGTCTCCCTCCACAGCGATGCCCACAACATCAGGGCCCCTCTGAGACACGGGGCTCCAGGAGCCATAATCTGCAAATAGTGTCTCTGCCTCCTGTCCTGCTCCTGATTCCTTGCAGAAGCCAAGCAGCTAGACCCACAGTCAGCACATGGTCAGTCCACGGTCCGTCCACCGTCAGTCCATAGTCTGTGGTCAGTCTACAGTCCATCCATGGTCAGTCTATGGTCAATCCATGGTCAGTCCATGGTCCATCCACGATCAGTCCATAGTCTGTGGTCAGTCCCATAGTCCATCCACGGTCAATCCATGGTCAGCCCACAGTTGGTCCACCGTCAGTCCATAGTCTGTGGTCAGTCTACAGTCCGTCCATGGTCAGTCTATGGTCAATCCATGGTCAGTCCACAGTCTACAGTCAGTCCACAGTCAGTTCATAGTCCGTGGTCAGTCCACAGTCCATCCATAGTTGGTCCACAGTCAGTCCACGGTTGGTCCACGGTTGGTTCACAGTCGGTCCACAGTCAGTTCATGGTCAGTCCACAGTTGATCCATGGTTGGTCCATGGTTGGTCCCCGGTCGGTCCACAGTCAGTCCACGGGAGGCTTGGGGTAGGAGTGGTCAAGGCCCGGCGCAGCTGCTGGAAATTGCCAGCTGACCAGGGGACACTCAGGCGACGGCGGCTGGGCCGCAGCTAGCCGCCAGGGGCCAGAGTGAGAGAAGAGGCTCGCAGGTGCGCTGCCCAGGTGAGGGCTCAGGCACCACTGAGCGGGGTGGGGCTGAGGAGGAAGGAAAGCGAACTCGGAAGGGAAGGCAGTGGCGTCCGCACAGCCCTCTCGGAGCTCGAAGACGATCCCGCAGCCGCTCTCTGAGCCCTGGAAACGGGGAAGACCCATCCGCGAACCGTGCTGGCCACGAAGGCAGGCGCCCACAGCACCGCGTCCACACGACGAGGACCGTGCATGCTTGAACCAGCTCGTGGGACAGGCCTGTCTGTGCTCCGTCCACGGACCCGCGAGCCGGGTGGCGAGGCTGCACCGTTTGCTCCCCACCGCCCTGCAGAGCGTCTTCCCGCCCGCCCTCCGCCCCCCACACCCCTGCCAGAGGTTTGGCGCAGAGACAGGCACTCAGGGGTCTCTGGGGAGCGCTCGAGAACACAGGTGGCCAGGCCCAGCCCAGACCGAGTCAGAACCGACGTCTTTAAAGCAATTTGCACAACTTGGGGTTTAAATCCTTCTCCCGGGTGCCTGGGTGGCTCAGTGGGTTAAGCCGCTGCCTTCAGCTCGGGTCATGATCTCAGGGTCCTGGGATCGAGTCCCACATCGGGCTCTCTGCTCAGCAGGGACCCTGCTTCCTCCTCTATCTCTGCCTCCTCTCTGCCTGCTTGTGATCTCTGTCAAATAAATAAATAAAAT
>NC_081562.1:108765350-108800669 GCF_022355385.1 Mustela nigripes
AGTGCCTGGGTGGCTCAGTGGGTTAAGCCGCTGCCTTCAGCTCGGGTCATGATCTCAGGGTCCTGGGATCGAGTCCCACATCGGGCTCTCTGCTCAGCAGGGACCCTGCTTCCTCCTCTATCTCTGCCTCCTCTCTGCCTGCTTGTGATCTCTGTCAAATAAATAAATAAAATCTTTTAAAAAATAAAAAATAAATAAAAATAAATAAATCCTTGTCCCTCTGTGTTCCTTACGTGGCCACGAAACCCTGCAAGGGACCCCAGCCAAAGAGTGGACTTGGGCGCAGGTAGATGCAGCAAGGGACCGGACTACAGAGCCTTGGTCCCTCCCCCAGCAGGGACACGCCATCTCACGGAGCCAGCCAGGACCGGGACAGGCTGAGCCTGGGGACCGGCCTCTCACCGGCACCATGGCTGCCCTCCTCAGAACAGAGGCGCATGTTTCCTCGCATCAAGTAATTCACCTCAAGGCGGGTGTTAATTCCCCCCCCCCCCCCCGCGACAAAGAACTGAAGTTAAGGCTGGTCGAGGCCAAGGGAGGGGGGCGGGGCAGGCTCTGCCAAGGTCTGGGAGGGCCTGTGGGGGTCCCCACCCTGTCAGCCCACGGGGACATCTGCAGCGCTGGACGTCCACCATCGCCACCGCTCTGGCATGTCACAACAGACTCCCCTCTTTCTCGAACCTCTGCTCAGTGTACAGGACACTGGTGTGCGGCTCCAGTACCAAACACCCTGGTCTCCGAGCCGCGTCCCCCACGGTGGCTCCCAGCATAGTCTCTCGCCGGCTGCCCCCAGCTCTGCCACCAACTGTCCTGCTCCCTTTCCTGGAGAGCCCCAGAACATTCTGTAGGAGAAGGGGGTGTTCTCCATCCGCAGGACGCCCGGTGTGAAAAGAGGGTGAGGGGCTCGGCCTGCCTCCTCCCCACAGCCCAGCCACGCCCCTGCCCCCATGGCACCCGGCGCTGTGGCCCCCAACATGGAGTGTCCTGGCTTCGTGGAGAGCAGCCCCGCTTCCCTCCCCGGCCGACTTCTCCAATGTGCCGGCCGAGCCCCACCTCCTAGTCCTGGGAGACCCAGGATCGAGCACAGCGGCAGACACAGACGCAGGTCCCAGTCAGCATCCGGAAGGAAGGATGTGGCGTGTTTCTGTCACTGCTGACCCAGTACAAGGCCCCTGAATGGACCGGGTCACGGTGCTCAGTTGCTGTCGGAGTCTAAACCTTCATTTTGGACCCAAGCAAACCCAGACCTGGGAGGCTCTGCAGCGGGCACAGCTCACCGCCCGAGCGGGAGGATACCAGGGCTGGTCAGGGCCGTCACCCCCATATTCCTGGCCACATGCTCCAGGACCAGCACCCAGAACCACCGGGGCAGCCTGCGGGGACTAGGCCAGGCCAGACAGCCACCTGCACGGCCACCTACATGGCCACCTGCACGGCCGTCTGCACCCAGGGCCACAGCACTGCCTCATGGAACACACCAGCAGCCGCACAGACAGGCGTCGGGGACGGGAGTGCCTGGGCGGCTGCTCCCCCATCCCCCATCTCGAAGGCCTTTGTCCCAGGTCCTCAGACGGACCACACAGTCGGACTCGAGAACGGTTCCTCCGGACGTGCCCGCCACTTCCGCCGAACCCGCGGCTTCCCTTCCCCCCAGAGCTCCTCATAAACCCTTTCCACTCGCCGTCACACGCATACCTACTGTCCCCATGAGGCTTTTACTAAGGTTCTGGAATGTTTTGTACCTAAAAATCACGATTAGGCAGCTGCCCACCACTGACCATCCCTGAACAGGCCTCGAGGGGAACAAGGTACAGGGTCTTGAGCACGGGGAGCGGCCGCCAGAGACCCCAGGCATGTGCAGGCCCCGCAGACGGAAAGGGAATCTGGCCACCCTCTGAGCCTGTCCTGGAAATCAGCATCCACAGGAGCAGGTGGACGCAGGCCTGTCCCTACCCGCGGCCGGCAGGTACCTGGGGTCTGAACACACGACCCGGAGACCTGCCACTCCCAGGGGCCCTGAACACACGACCCGGAGACCCCCCACTCTCAGGAGCCCTGAACACACGACCCGGAGACCCCCCACTCGCAGGGGCCCTGAACAAAGCCGCGGGCACCCAAACTCCCGCCCAGAAGCCCAGCTCCACGCTCTTTCCCAGTCTGGCTCTTGCCGTTACACGCATCTTCAAGCCTTAACCATTTTTATCTGATGTGCAAGACGAGGACACACACACAAAGGGAGAATGCCAGCAAGCACACGGTGGGGCCACGCAGATGTGCCGGAGCCCTGCCCACCCGCTCCCAGAGATTCTCAGGCCACGCGGCCCCAGGACACTCACGACATGGAGCATCGGGGACAACGGCCGAGTCCGAGGGGAATCAGGGCTCGGGCTCCATGGGGGCCTCCCCCCACCATGCTGAGCCCCCACGGGTGTCCTCATGTCCAGTCCTTTCCTGAGAAGAGGGTCCCTACAGCCCACCAGCCAGCAGAGCGCTCCGGCCGGAAACTCCTAAGTGATCTCAGCGAACTCAGTCTGTCAGGCCGGCCTCGCACGCATCCCCCACAAAACCACCGCGGGAAGCAACACCACGGTCCGCCGGGAGCACAAAGGAAGCCTAGAGCCCCTGCGGCTCCTTGCCCGCCCGCCCCACCCCGTCCCTCGGCAATCTCAGATTGCACCTCCCACCCCTGCAAAGCCACGACCCCACCCTTGGGACACTGCTGGCTCCCACCACCAGAACGACCCCCCCACGAACCCTCCAGGCCTCTCCCCTTCAGAGGATCTTCAACTGTAACAAAACCTAAACACAGTCCCCAACCCCAAACGAAGGTATGTCTTGATGATGACTTCAGAGGGCACACCCTTCCAAGCACTCCACATCAAGCCACAGAAGCTGTCCACGTGCCCCTTGGAAGGGTCCCGAGGTTTACAGCTGACCCCGCACACGTCCACTGCAGCCTCCGCTCAGTCTCCATTTTCCAGCCAGATTCAACCAAACCCCAGTTAAAACTCCTCTGGGCTTAGCTTTAAGACAATCTCAAAATCCCCCGTGGCCTAGGAGCCAGATCCAGACAGCCCCAGTGGCCCCACGTCCTGTGGTCCCCGCGCCAGTGTCAGGGCTGGGGGGTGTGGTGGCTAGAACGTGACACAGGGCATGGGGGGGTCAAGAGGAGCTCAGCCTTCCGTCTCCATCTCCGTGGAGAGGCCTGGGTGGTGAGCACACCCCTCAGAAGCACCTCCAGCCCCACCGAGTCACGGGGGGGCGTGGGGGGCACGTAGGCCTGGCAGGCGTCCCAAGCCAGAACGGCCCAGCAAATCTCCCCATGGACCCAGGAGCCCCGAAACTGTACAGTAAGGATGTTCCGTGTTTCAGGCCTCCACGCTGCGGAGGACAGGTTAAGAAAACTTTAGTAACACACCCAGGCCACTACCTGCCTCGACCTCCCTGCTCTCAGCCGGACTCACGCCTGAGGCTCGAAGCCCCAGGAACTTCTGCGTTTCTCTCAGGGGCTCGATGATTGCCCCATTTTTCACAGAATATTTAAAGACGTGAGAAAATATTCACAAGATACTGTTATGTGAAAAAATATGATCTCCCGTGAGCAGTTGCCCCGGAACAGGTCGGTGAATGAACGCATCAACACGGGAACAGTTTTGTGCGGGCGCCTGATCCCCCAGAGCAGGCCGGACGCCCTCTGCACCACACACACCACCGCCCGGGCCAGCCCCTCTGCCTCCCCGTCACGTTCCCAGCTCCCAGCAGACAGGCAATCCGTACTTGTTAAACCAAGGCCTGTCTGCAGAGAAATCTGAAACATCATTATGAAACATGATTTTGGAATTTTTATCGGAGCGCTCGTAATTAGACGTTTCCTTTACTCTTCCTATAGTACTTCCAAACGTTTGGTAGCAGAGTCGCCAAAAATACCCATGAGCTCAGGCCAAGATCTTCAAAACTGCTGGAGCTCTGACAGCAGACCCCAAGCTTGGAGTCTGTGTGGCGTAATTAACAGTGATTGTGTTTTGACACTTGTCTTTTGTGCTTAGATTAAAATAAAGCAACAAGACGCAGACGTAGCTCACATTCTACTTCGATTCCCTGTGCTTCTGTAGTAACTGGGCCCCTCCCCTCCGGTCTCCCAGCCAACGGCTAAGAAGGGCCAGCTGGAGAGAGCAGCGAAGTCTGGGCCCCACCAGAGTGTGAGGGAGACCCACAGGCACAGGCAGGACGGTGGGGTGCGGGGAATGGGGAGCCTCCTGGGGACGCGGGGGTCCCGGCTCCCAGATTACGGACTCCGGGCACCACAGCCAGAGCTAAAGGACTAAAAGCCCTTCAAGAATGAGGCCGAAGGGCTTAGCATGCTTTAGGTTAGTGCCCTGGCTTCCTTCTTCCCTTATGTAATTTTCTACAAATTGTACAGATAATGCATTTTGTCGCCAGACACGCTGTTACCGAAGAATTACACATAGTACGAACGAGGTCACGCTGGAGGCTTGGGGCCAGACCTGCGGCTGGCACTGGCACAGGGCTCTCCCCACAGCCCTCAAGGCAGGAATTACCTGCCCTTGTCTCTCCGTAAAGAAACGGGTCCCAAGAAAGGAAGTTTCAGCATCACAACAGCCGACTCAGAAAGCTGGATCCTTCCCTGAACCTGCCTCGCAAGAAGCCCCATGCCGTCCACAGAGCGAACCTTCTCAGGACTCGGGCACTCAACTCCCGACCTAAAACCCTCTCATCACTCAACAGCGCAGAAAGACAGGAGCACAGGACCAGGACTGCCACACTAGACACAGCACCGATTCACGTGAGTTTGCCTTATTCATGATGATTCTTAATTTCAAAGAACTGCAGTAGAAAGTTCAAACTTTGTCCAAAGACACTTCAGCCCCTCTCCAAAGCACCCTGCCAATGGCGGGCTGTGGAGCAGGGCGGGAAGCTGGGCCACGAAAGGGGTCCACGGAGCCAACGGACAGCAGGACACCCATCTGCATCCACTCCCTGGGGCCTGATCAATGAGCGCATTTCCACCCGAACCGCAGAGATGCCGCTAGTCAAACACGAAGTCGTGACCTGGACCGGTCTGAAAGTCGGGGTCTCTTGGCGTATTCTAACCAACCCAAAGCAAGGCCTGGAAAAATCAAGTTGACATGGAAAATCAGCCTTTGTCACCGCTGGCTGGAGGACAACGGGAAGCAGCCACGGCCAGCCTCATGCGATGTCATTGTCCAGTGTGGTTGTCAAGGGAGTCTTACTCTCCACCATTTAGAAAAGTGGGGTAAGCCGTTAATGTTTTGTGCAATGACCCTTCAACAAAGACTCCTGGTGCTGCTTTGCACTGACACTGACTGCCACACGTAGTCCGTGTTCACACTGGGTTCTACAGGGACACCGGCGCCAAGGGCCTCCTCTCGAACCTCTGCAGAGTTCACGCGGCCATTCGTTTTCCCTATGAAACACGGTCGTTTCCCAGCTTCCCGTGAACCACACTGGTCCAGAAATGACGGTCCCTCTCACATACAGGCACACACACATCTAAAAACCATCGATGCCTAATTTGAGGACCCCAAGCCGGCAGAAACAGGGCGGCTTTCACACAAACCCTCTAGGAGCTCACAGCGTTCTGGAGGAGCGACACAGCTCTCTCTTCACCCACGCTGGTCGTTAACTCATTTGTGAAAACGTACCAGACACGCACCATGAATCCGCCAGTGTCTGCTCGGCTCTCGGGAGCCATCCTGGGGAAGGAGCGAGGCTTCCAGAACACCGGAAGCCAACAGTGAGAGATCGGTGTGGCGACGGCCGGGAATGAGGAGGAACTCCCGTCCAGTAAGAGGCCAAGGGAGGTCGGGGCTGTCCAAACGTGAACACAGGCGCCTCCAGACTCGGAGGCGGGTGAGGTGCGAGGCCGGGACGGGCGCACCAGGGCACGGGGCCGCCACCTGGGGAAGGACTGCCGTGGGACCCTCCGCCCCTGCTGACAGCACGTGACTCATGTGCCAGAAGTCAGACACTTGCCTGTTCAGGCTTTTCCAGCTCTGAGACTCTGATGTTTCCCTACAAACAAAGGGTGCTCACCGCAGAAAGCCTTCAGAACAGAGAGTCCCGCTGGAATGCAGACACGTTTGTTTCTGGTACATATTTGTCTAAGTTAGTTCAAGCAACACTGGAAAAATATAATGAAAAATGTCAGCTAATCTGCTTAGCCAGCCAGTAGCTCAGGCCGTGTAACCACTCCCCTGCGGGGGTCCCACGAAGGATATAACGGGAAGAACCCAGGGAAGGAGACAGAACCCCAGAAGCCCTCGCTGAGACCCCGAGGACATCTCTGACTCTTTCTGCAGCTCCTCCTCAGTGGGAGAGGGGGTGGCGGCCCAGACCAGTGACTGCCACCAGGAGTCTGAAGGAGACTGTCTAAAGTTTAAACATTGATGGGAATTGTCCATTTGCATCTACGAGATCACACAAGCTCATACAAAGTGACCCTTCTCCATTTCTTAGAGTCGTAATTAACTCGTTGTGGGAGCACTAGCTCTAGAACGTGGTGGCTGGGAGCTCAGAAGGCAGTTAGGAGTCGGACATGAATTAATTTTAATAATACGGAAAGTACATGGGCGCATGGACCATGACACCCTACAGATGGTCAGTAATTAGGCAAATAGCCAGACCTGTATGTCTGGTCTTTGTGGGGGAGTCTCAGAGCAAAGAATCAGGAGGGCAGCACACAGCACCCCAAAGTAGGGCCGCGGGAGCACGGGGCCCATCACCCCACAGTAGAACAGTGTCCCGGGCGGCCGTGGCGCACGGTGATTTGGACGAACGGAAGCACCAGAGAGACAGCAGATGCAGGGAGAGGCTTTCCCTGACCCCCCCTCACCGTCTCATCTCCACATGTCCGCATCAGCACAGACCCTCCAAGAGGACCTCAGTGTCCCGAGTCCCGGTCCCAGATGATTCTCCAGCCAGGAAGACGGACTCTTGTCACAGGAGAGATGAGAGGTCAGCCCCACACCCGGACGGACGGTCACAGTCACATTCCCGCCTGCTCTCTGAGAGACCCAGTCCCGCTCCCTAAACCTTCCGCTCGCCTCCAAGAGGCCTCCACCCCCTCCTCCCCTACGAGGATGCAGGAGCCTGAGCCTAAGCCTCCTCGGGGACGGACCCCCTCTCCCCGGACATCTCCCGGGCGTCCGTGAGATGACACACGTCAAACTCCCCTCGTTGATCTGTTTTACTGTGCGGCTCTCAGCTAAGAACTCAAAAGGGTGGAAGGAAAATTGCTTTTCCTCCCCTAGAGCGTCAGGCACAGGATTTTGTTTTCTGTTCAAGAAGGACCCCATCAGCCCAAAGCAACTGCTCCTGCTGCGGGGCCCCACACGGTCACAGCCTGCTCTGACCCGGCAGGTGGCAGCGGCGGTGGCCCTCACACCAGCAACACCCCTGCTCATAGCCGCTGCGGTCTCCCTGCCCCCGGTGAAAGCCAAGATCCCACGTCCTTCTGCAGTCGGGGAGAGCCCGCCACGAGGAGCTGCTCACCCCACCTGCGGGGATGCGGGCCTCCCTGCCTGCCCCTGGCCGGGACCTGAGCTCAGCGCACACCTGTACGCTTCCCGCCCAACTCACGGGGGGTCGGGGTCGCATCAGGAGAAAGAGCTGCTCCAGCTCAGCTCCGGTCAGTCTGTGACCCGAGACACAGGAAACTCAAGACTGACTTCTGCGCTTGACCAGATCCTGGTCCCACTCTTCAGCTCAGTCCCAGCCCCCCCCCCCCCCATGGGCACCCCGTCTGCAGCCGAGCCCGACCAAGGCCTGAGGGAGGGCGCCTCTGGGAAGCCGAGACAGTTCGGTGTGGAAACCAGCAGCTCCCCCGCAGGGAGAGCACACGAGTGCATCTCGAGCATCTACCGTGCATGTGGCACAGACACTGGCTTTGAGACAAAAACCTGTGGGGAGAAAGGCGCGCGCGCGTGAAGGCAGGCAGGCCTTGGCAGGAAGGCCGCGCGATGGCACAGGGATCCGGGGCAGATGGACAGGCCAGAGGACAGGGCCAAGCTGCATTCAGTGCCTGGCACGAGGAACAAAGGGAGAGGAAACCCAGTGACACGGGCGTCCTTCGTGCTCGTCTGTAAAGGACACCAGCTGTTAATTAAGAGTCGGTCAGGATTTCAGGTCTCGACCCACCGACTATCGGCCTGCAGCCTTCTCCGGTGTCCTGCTCGCCGGCAGTCAGCCCTTGGCCCGCTCTCAGGGAAGAGGCGACACCGAATCCCTTGATACGCCACTGGCTCCCAGACTGGATTCAGAGTGAGCTTTCAGAATGAGCCTTTCCCTTCGCTGTAACTCAGTAAGTGACATGCTTGACAACCCGCTGACGGCCAAAATGTCCAGCTGATTTCAGGAAGTGTCCGTGACCACGTGGTGTCCTCAACAACGACCGGCCGTCTGGGGCCTTCTCATATGCATGCGTGCGTTTCCGGGAGGCCAGGAAGCTCACAACGGAGAGAAGGCAGCCGTCAGCCTGACGGACGAAAGCCTCACCGAACAAGACTCATGATGAGCGAGGGGGCTCCAGACGGCCCGCAGGGGGGATCTTACACACGTGGACACACATGTGGACACACACACACACACTCAGCGCTGCCCAGCCCGTTGGCTCCTGCTACGGCTTCCCAGGTTGAAAACTCAGCACTGAAGCTCCCAAACTTGACCGCATCACGGACTATTTGTCGAGTCCTATTCTGCATTTCTTCTTCTGCTTGCAAGGGAGCTCACCCCTCGACAACCGCACGGGGGTCAGCCCCTGCGTTAGGTCGCGCTGGCTCTCGTTCCCGGAAACGAGGCCTTGGTTCCCGACAGCGTCCGTGTGCTCACCTGCCCTTCCCAGCCAGGGAAACTCTTGCCAAGTGACCGCAGACCGTCCCTTTGGGTCCCGTGGACACCCTGTCACGGTGTCTCGTGTCCCAGACCCCAGGAGAGGCTCCCACAAAAGCAGGGTTTTAACCACTGGAAAAGATCCTCCTGAACTTCACCAATACTCTCCCTCCCGACAGACCACCTAATCCGTCCTTATCTGGCAGCGATGGAGACCACCAGCTCAACTTCACCAACACGGAGCCCACGGCGTGGGCCCGGCAGCCGCCACGACCTTGCACGCTCACGGAAGGGTCTCCTCGTGGACCCCTTGCCCCTTTGGCCCAGCGGGTGCTTCTGGCTGCTGTCTGCTCATCCGCTCGGCCGTGTGCCTTCTCTAGCTCCTGCTTTTCATGGACCGCAGGCAGAGAAGCCAGGCAATCAAGGCTTCTGGGATTCTAAAACAATGAGAGACTCTGGTTATTAACATAAATGCATGAACGTTACTATGAAACCTGCTTATTCGATGGACTGCTGGCTTCGTCCAGGTTCTCCAAAATAACCCTAACTATTAAGGCCCCTGAATGCAAGAGGAGGGTCAGCAGGCTACCGTCTCACGTTTAAAACCAGATGAACAGGAGTCCAAATTAAAGAATTTTCTCTTTCAGCAGCACCATACAGGATCGAGCTCACTCCAGAACGAAAATTAACAAATTCGGTCTTGATGAAGATGCAGACAGAAGTTTTCGTAAATGAACCATTATTCTAAGAAGAACCAGGGCTCATGATTTAAAGAAAAGAAATCACTCTGTGGTCAAGGAAGGAAGTCGTGAGAATTTCAGCTTCAGGAATCCGACGCATGAAGACAGTCCTGATAAATCAGATTTCTGCAGACCAGACAGAGGTCCTCGTCCTAGCAGAGAGCAGCATGCGTGTCTTCTCATTCCGGGAGTGCACACGGTGAGTGTGGTCAGTGGGAGCAAACACACACACACTTACAGCCAAAATTGTAAGCTGACCTTCCCAGAGGATGTCTGCACTCACGTGTCTTCATTCTAACCCTGAGTGCTCGGGGTCCCGTGATGAAACACTTGTAACACGGTTTGTATCCCAAACCATGTTCTCTTGCTGCAACCAGCTTTTCGTGTTTTCATCAGACACAGTCCACTGTGGAACATTCTAGAAACTGGAAGGATTTTGAGGAGTGAAGATAATCATGACAGGCCGGAAGCACTCTAGCAAAGGGCAGAAATGGCAGAGACGCAGAAAGATGACACCATTTAGCAAAATGAAAAGCAAACCTGGCACGCTTTGATGAGGGGCGTGTGCGCGCACACACACACGCACACACACACGGGTTGGGATTCATGCAGGAAGATGACCTGCCCGCGGACCCTGGAGAAGGCTCCCTCCCCGCAGGGCCCCCGCCAACCCACAGGCCCGAGAGGGCGCTCACCCGCACGGCCCCCCCCACCCCCCGCAATAACAAGTACCCCGGCCTCCACGCCCGCTGCACCTGCCTCCGGAGGCCGTCCCGTGTGAGTGTCCTGCACCGCGCTGGGGTCTGGGCCAGATGCCCTCCTCTAACGGCGGGCCCGTCACATGAGGCTCCTGGCCAGCAACCGCCCACACACACTGCCCTCCCGGGAGCACCCTGCGGGCCAGCTTGCTCACGCACAGCCGGAAGGTCTGGTCTGGGCGCCCCTCCCCCGGCCATCACGGTGGACACGTAAGTGTTCACGAAACCTGAAAGCTGTTCCTGTTTCTACACAAGTTCCTTAAAGAGCACAATACAAAGTTCTCAAACACCCTTCACCCTAAAACCTCTCCTAGTGATAGCAGCTGTATTTTATGACAACCCCCCACCGAAAAACAAAATGAGTCACAGAATTTACCAAACTGGGTCAGATATATCTTCAGGAGAAAGGGAGGCTACAAGCAGGTCAAAACTGACTTTCTCCAAACCAACCGAAGCCAGGGGGTCAGCAAACCACAGCCAGAGGCCCACTCCAGTCCACGCTTGCTTTCCCACAGCTCATGACCCAATTGCAATGTCTACACTTTAAGTGCAGAAAAGCACAAGAATAATATTTGGCAATATGTCAAAATTTTACAAAATTCAAATCCAAGTGTCCATTAAGTGCAGGTTCACGGGCACGCAGCCTCGCTGCCTGTGTCTGGCCCGGGACCGCGTGTGTCTCTGTGGGGCCGGGGGCTCCTCGCCGCCCTGGATGCTGGTCCCCTGGGAGCCATGCGGGCTCTCTCGGGCTCTCAGGGGTGTCCTGAGCACCAGGTAAGCCCCCAGGCACAATGCCGGACACTAGCCCGTGAAAGCGACACAGAGGTCGGAGTGGATTTTGAATGCTCCCCGTCACGCATAGGAGAGTGTGACGTCCTCAGCTTCGGAAACAAAAGGCAAGGCCCGGTGCTCTCAGCGCCCGCACAGCCAGGCCACACAGCGAGCCGCAGAGGCCGACATAATCAAAGCCAGCCCTCCTCGGGGCCTTCCAGCGCACAGGAAAGGCCGAAAAATTAGGAACCTTATAATCGAACACTACAACACGGCAGAACTCGACAAGACACACACATGCGTGCACACACGCACACACACACGCACTCACACTCACACACATGCACACACACAATTACACCCGCAGGCCATCTCTGAGGCTGTGGCTACCAAGCAGGGCAGGGCTGAGCGAGAGGGTGAGGTCGTCCAACCGCGTCCCACGGCAGCGACCCCAGAACTCGGTGTGTCCTGGGGAGACTTCCGAGGAGGAGCAGCCTCCGGCAGGGCGGCAGCTCAGCGCCCGAGAACCGAGCGGCCTCAACTGCTAACCACGAAGGGACAGGGTTTTGCGCTGTCCTTGGCTCCCGAGAAGCCCGAGCTCCGCGCCGGTCCAGACCGGGTCTGCGGGAGCCAGGAACTCGCCCGGAAGAGCCTGGAGGCACCAGCCACGGAGGACACTGCTTTCAAAGCTGGAAAACAGGAATGCGGTACAAACTGAAGTGGAACCCGCTGAGATGTGCCGGGACCGATCTGGGGGGAACGCACACAGATCTCGGGGGCCTGTGGGGTATAGCGGGCCCGAGGGCGTGTGTTCACCAGACGGCTCACTAGCAGGTGTTCGGTGCGGGAGAACGTCACCCTCCTGTTTCACGGATGGGGGTTCCCGGGAACCTCACCGGCTCTCACAAACTGGGCCCACCCCGGGTCCTTCGTCCGCAGACGGCTCAGTCTTGGTCCCTGAAGTTCTGTGGGGCTCTGCTGGGCCCCCTCCTAGCACCGCGGCCCAGAGACCACCTCGAGGCCGTCAGAAGTGCCCACAGGGCTCAGCCCTCGCTTCCTGTCTGTCCAGTCCCAGTCCTTGGGAAGCCGACTGTCCACGTACTTTGCCCAGTGCTTTGTCTGAGGCGCCAGGTGGCCTCTGCTGGGTGTCCCTGCATCTTGGAGAGAAGCTCTGGTCCAAGCCAGCTCAGTCCGTGGAAGCCCCGCCTGGTGGCCACCGGCACCAGCCCAGAAGCCGGTATCTACCTGGGCTACCTTCTGAGCGGTCACTCGGCTCGTCGGCCTTTGCGAGAACCCGCATGCCTCATTTCCTTGTTCTCCACAGACGTTTCCTTCTTTTTTTTACAAAAACTGAAGGTTCGTGGCTGCCCTGTGTACAGCAAGGCTACAGGCACGATTTTTCCAACAGCATTTGCTCACTTCGTGTCTCTGCATTCTGTCTTGGTAATTCTCATAGTATGTCAAACTTCATTATTACTGTATTTATTTATTATGGTGATCTGCGATCGGTGAAGATGATTCTCTGAAAGCTCCAACGATGGTCAGAAGTTTTTAGCAATCAAGTATTTTTAACTTAGGTATTTACATTTTTGTAGGTGTAATGCTACGACCACACTACGACCGCGTGCCGCTTGCCTATGATACAGTATAAATGTTATTCTTGCAGCCGCTGGAAACAAAAATTCATCTGCCTCACTTTGTTGCAATATTCAACTTACTAGAACATTTGCTTTGTTGCAGGGTCTGGAACCCAGGCCACGGTATCTCCAGAGCAGGCGTGTATCCTTTTAACATCAGGGTCTCTCCCTGTACGGGGAGCTCCAGGTTGAAGAGAAGGCAGCTGACCACTGCACTCACACCTGGAACACACACACGCACATACGAGTGTTCTTAAAAGGACCGGATGAATCAGGGATGCCCAGAGCACTCCCGGCAGTGCCTCAGAGAAAGCAGGTATCACACAAAAAATAGCTACTATCTGGGCCACTTGGGCTACACACACACATTTACTTTTGATATTTCACAAAGTCAGTCTCCTTTTTTTTTTTTTAACCTCCTTTTATCATATTCAAACAAAACTGCATTACAACTGGGCAAGTTCAGTTTTCTACCACAAAACCTGGCATGGCCCTCTCAAAGATGCACTCAAAGATGCACAGAAGAGGAAAAAATCTTTTGAGTCCCCTTATCAGCCACACAGGTCCCTACGTCTGTTGCAGGAGAAAAGCAGTGAGCAGCCGAGTGCCAGGGCTAGGCCTGACCGCCACAGCCCAGGGGGGCCACAGTGGGAGAGGCAGGAGGACACCCGCTCCGTGGGCTGCCCAGGTCAGCATCACAGCCCCGGCTGCCGGCAGGTCGCGAGGGGCACCTCCCTCCATCCACACACCAAGGCAGATGGTCACGGACGATCACACGAGAGCGTAGGCACGTCGTGAAGTATAAAACAAGTATCATCCTCCAAAATGTTTAATTCCCTTAAGGAAGTGGGTCACCCCTAAAAATACAAAGCGGTACCCGAGTCCCAAGAGTGTAACAGACACAGACAAGGATGCACGCAGGCGAGTGCAAAATCACCACTCACACTCTGAAAACTCCTCATTCCGCACGAGCGCAAGTCTTCAGCCAGAATCAGGGCAGACACTTTCTTTTCCATTTTCACTCTGCTGCTTAAACAATATACATGGGGAGTAATCGGCTTTCCCAATTTTAGAAGAAGGCATTTTCCACAGCCTCCCGTGCCAGTTGCTCCTAGAATCACGTGCATTCAGGGAGTGAGATACAAAACGACGCCTTTTCCACTGGCTGCATCACTTTTAGCTTCTAACACGCTATCGCCAAACGCACTCAACTTTCAGACTCACGGAGGCCTTCAGAACCTACAGGAGAAGCACACCAGGTAAATGGGCAAGGGCTAAGAGAAACGCTCGACTTACACACAGCGCAGCGCGGGCCCTGCAACGCAGTGCTGAGCTCAAGGACGCGGCAGAGACACTGTTGAATCTGAGTAAGCAAAAGCACCAAAGGCTAGTGCTCAGCCGATATCCAGGAAAACGGACTCTCGGTACAAGAGCCGCGTCTGTGCTGCTGGCGTGACCGACCAAATCTGCATCCAGGCCTCGCCGTCTGCACCCTCTGCCAACGGCCTCTCACGGCCGCACCTGAGGACCTGCGTCCTGGTGCCTTTGCTAATTTATGGTAGAAAAAAAGATTTCTAAACCATGTCAGGAAAAAAAAAGATCTACTCAAAATATGAACATGTTTTAAGGGATAAGAAGTGTTTTAAAAGATATATAAAAAATTTTTAAATCAATGCTTCTGGGTGCCTGGGTGGCTCATTGGGTTAAGCCGCTGCCTTCGCCTCAGGTCATGATCTCAGGGTCCTGGGATCAAGTCCTGCATCGGGCTCTCTGACCAGCAGGGAGCCTGCTTCCTCCTCTCTCTCTGCCTGCCTCTCTGCCTACTTGTGATCTCTCTCTGTCAAATAAATAAATAAAATCTTTAAAAAAATTTTTTAAATAAATAAATAAATAAAAGCTTCTTTCAGAGCATTTTATATTAAAATCCTCAGTCCAAAAACTACAGGTGCTTACATTTCCACTTCTCTAAAGAGCTTTCGTGTATTTTTGCCCATTTAAAACTAAGTCATGACTACCATTTATTAAAAGCCCACATTTAATGGGCTTTTAAAAAAGGAATCCTGCAGAGGCGCCCGGGTTACTCAGTGAGTTAAGCGTCCGACCCTTGATTTTGGCTCAGGTCATGGTCTCAGGGTCATGGGATCAAGCCCGGAGTCAGGCTCCTTGCTCAGTGGGGACTTTGCTGGAGATTCTCTCCCTTTGCCCCTCCCCCACACGCACACACTCTCTCTCGGTCTCAGATAAATCTTTACAGATAAATAAAAAGGAATCCTACAACTATGCTTTTTCCTTCAATTTACTTGTAGTGCAAATGTTTGCTTCTCTTTCGAAGACTGAAGACTGTACTATTATTTCTCTGTTCACACAACACAAACATTAGCCAGCAGCAAACACGACCGGACGCTTTACGACTACACTTGTCTTTCTTCTTTTCTATTAAAATGCATTCCAAAAACAAACAGTGCTCCACTCTGAAACCAACGTGCAAGGGCGTTCAGGGCTGTGCCAGACGTTTCTGAGCACACTAAGTGGAGGTGTAAGGTCCTGTCCTTAACATGGACTTTGTCAGCGCCTCCAGAAGGAAGGTGATTCAGCTAAGAAGCAGTAGAATTTGAGACACAGAATGACGGGTGCCGGCAGAAGGGCCAACAGGTGCTTCTCTGTGCAGACGATCCAGCCCAAAGTCAAGGACTGCACAACCCGACGCTCGGCTGGGCCACACCAAGAAGCTAGATGGTGTACACGAGTGTGAACACTTCCCAGTTCCTGCTCCAGCAGACTCAGGGTCACTGAAACGGGCAAAGAGACCTGCAGCGTGAACCTGCACCTGGGCTGTGCGGGTCTCCGCCCTCCCAGGCGCCTGTGCCAAGTTTGCAACTCCTGCATGCGCCAGCCCGGGAAGGCGGCAAGTCCTGGCGGTCACAAGCCCTGCTCTCTCCAGCTGCAAAACTTGGCCGTGTTTCCTCCACCTGGACCGGCATTATGGCCGTGAGCAGCTCAGCCCTGCACGGTCTCCGCCACTGGGCACTGTGCACTGGCCATTCCGTGCACTGGCCATTCCGTGTGCAGGCCAGAGTGAA
Organism: Mustela nigripes; assembly: GCF_022355385.1. Classification (NCBI taxonomy): domain Eukaryota; kingdom Metazoa; phylum Chordata; class Mammalia; order Carnivora; family Mustelidae; genus Mustela; species Mustela nigripes. Next base: position 108,781,205 of record NC_081562.1, read on the forward strand.
CTCAGTGCCACTCTGGGACTGTCCCACCCACGAGAAAAGACCCAGCTCTGCAGTCCCAAGTCTACGCTCCTCCGCCTGCTCCACGGGCAAGCGGGCCTGTGTCCAAGAGAGAACGTCACCAGCACCCCCGCCCCCTCACCGTGCATTCTACATCCGCTCTGGAGAGAAGGAAATTGCCCTGAGGCGACCACCTGAGCACAGGGTCCAGGAGGACGCACGAATGAGCCCAGCACTGGCCCTCCTGAGTCCGGGGCTGGGAGGGGGACCTCTACCCGAGCCCCCCAGCCCCCACATCCACTGCCGTCACATGACCCCACCCCCCAGCCATCCTGGCGCCAGCCGTTCCCAAAACACCACCTGCGGCTCCCACTCCCTCTCGCGCGGGTTCACACACACAAGCCCACCCCTCACCACCTTTCCACGCAGACCCTGCACGGCCCCAAGCAGGAGGCCATGTAGACCCCGAAGTGTGGCTGCTCCCCCTCACCAGGCAGCACGGGGTCACGGTTAGGGGGACTCACCCTCCTGTGCAGACCGTCTGACCAGTTAGAGTCTCTGCAAACTCCTGTCCCACCCCAACGAGTTCTTGAATCAACGTCAGCAAAATACTGGCTTTCAAAGAACGGAAGATCAGAGGGGACTTCGGTGACAACAGGAAGCTCCAGCAGAGTCACTGAAAACTAGGATTACTGCGCTGTAAGGAAAACCCACTGCTCCTTATTGAGCTTTATTTGATAAGACACTATTTTTTTTTTTCCAGTAGAAAATGCTGATCAAGACAAGGTCGCCCACTGATGCAGGAGAAGCCGTCATCATCCCGCGTGCTCCCCCGGAAGCCTGACTCCTCCAGCGGGCTCTGCTGAAGGGCAGCCTCCAGCCCTGCTGCCGCCACCGGGCGCGATGCTCAGACCATGCGGACCACGTCCCCGGAGAAGGACGTTCACTGCCTTCCTCCTTCAGTCCCCTTGTCCCACTCCATTCTCCCCCTTCTGTTTGCACTGGTCTCGGTCCACATGAGCCAGCTTACTGGCAGGAGCCACGAGGTTCACCGGGAAGTCCTTTTCATTCTGTGTCTCTATCGCAATGATTGTTCTTGCCGTTAACCCAAGGATATATGCTCTCTGCCTGCCCGGACGGCTGCCTGGCAAGCGACTTCGGCCCTAGGGTTTCCATGTCACACACGCACAGGTGCCCGCGCTCCCCCTCCACTGCTACAGCAGGCGGTGACAAACCGGACGGACCCACCGTGCTTGACAGGCAAGACGCTGTTTCTGCGAAACGTCCCTGGATGGACATTGGCTGGTCTCACCGACTATGGAGTTTTGCTACTGGACCCGCACGCTGCCTCACTGAGTGGTCTGCGATGAGCCCGGGCATCCCCGAGGTGTGGGGCCCAGGCTCAAACCCGTGAACACTCAGCAGATCACCCTCCAGGGGATGGACTGAAGATTGCCACAGATAAGACTTCCCCGTAACCCCCAAGACCAAATAATCAATGAGCACTCTCGCGGCAGGACATGTACAGATCCAGCAGGCACAGATGTCTGTTTCCGTCCGCAAAGCCGCGAGACCAGCCGGCGGGTTTTACCTGTGTGAGTCCAGGTGAGAAACGGCTCACGGGGGCCCCACAGGTGAACAGCCGGAGAGCCACCACCCTGAGACGAGCGTGCTCAGGGACACGTTGCCCAGCGTCCAACTCAGTAGCAGCCAGTCACGTCAGACTGAGTAGCCTAGAGACTGGGGTCTCTCAGAGCAGAAAAGTACTTGAACCCAGGTGTCCAAACTGTGAACTTTCTACAAACAACAGGGCATTTTGCCCAAAGAATGAGTAAGGAGGGAAGATAAAGATCTTGGCAGAAAACAATACAATCAACCATGAGGACTATTTTCGTTGGAGGGAGACACTTTTAATGGATGTGAACGCCTTCGGTTTTATTGCTTCTGTTATCACATACGGTATTATCGTTTCAAAAGCCAAAGTCAGAGCGCTCACGTCCAAGGAAATGGAAACCTGTCCCAGCAGTCAGCGACCAGAGAACCCGGCTCAGGAGGTGCAAAGGCTCCAAACCATAAGCAACAATACTCGGAGACACCGGCATCAGGAGGAAAATCCCCACATGAAAGACCCAGACAGTGTTTACGCGACTCTAGAAGGAGACCCAGAGAAGGCGGGCAGCTCCCTCACACCTGAAGGGGGTTTTAGTTTTCATGATTAACTGCTTCCATGATGGCTGGCATTCACATACTTCTTCCAAACGGAGCAAAGTAATTCTCGAAGAGAAAGAAACTGTTAGCAGCTTTCACACATCTCAAAACTCACAACTGAAATGCGAGGAAAAACATACCGTATTCTATTCACGGACGCAGCTTTCTGAGGTTCCTACAAGTCACACTGTGGACCCTACCACTACCGACTACAAACTGCATTTCCAGAAAACTAGTTCATGCTCTGAATGTTTGAACTCACTGAATGGCCCTCCTGGTGACATTTTACTCTGTTCATTTGACTCTGCTTATTTTGCAGAAGAGCCTAAAAAAAGTCACAGGTAACTTTTAAAAACCGATGTTTTTCTTACATTAAAGTCACATTATAACATCTCTCACTGACAAGATGGTCAATAGTTAAGTTTAAACCTTAACCCACATCAATAATCATTCCTTTTAGCAATAAAACTTCCTTTTTTTATACATAAATCCCTATAACCTAAACGACTAATCCTTTCCCATAAAGATTTTGCACAATTCCTAGCACAGGTCAGAGCAAGAAAAACTCCATGACTGTTTTCCACAACTAAATAATTAAGACGAGGGAACTGCACATTCTTTACTAAAGCCAACTATTCTGTTCATACAAGTTCACATGAGAAGACTCAGCAGACTGTGGTTCAGGAAACAGCATCTCCAATCATGGAGACGGCCTCACATGGCACAGGACAAGGCCAAGGACCCCGTCCCAACGCAAGCCTGGCACCTGGGCGACAGAGAGGGAAGCATCAGTCCCAGGGGGTGACCGTGGGGGGCTGAAGCCCAGGGAAGGGCGGCGGACATTCGTCTCATCTTCTCATGGGAAAAGCAACACATTCTTCTTAAGAGATAATGATTTAAAAAAAAAAAAAAAAAAACATCCCAGTACAAACCAACAAACACAGAACATGGCGGGACCACAGAGGTTTTGACGCAGGCTCTCGAGAACTGGAGTGTGGCATGTAGACCATTCGCTCGAATGCTCAGAGCCAGATACGGTGAAGTTGCTGTATGATTCCGAGGGTTCTGAGCTGGCCGCAGAAAGGAGCCTCACAGCTCGGCGGCCCGTCTGGCATTTCGTGCTCTATGTGCAGAAAGTCGGCTGTTAAGATGGATTTGGTTTAATAGGATTCCATTTGCCAGAGAAGAGACATGCCAATCCTGGTTCTCCCCATCACAGCGGGAAAGGCTTGCACACACCGAGCACGGCAGGGGTCTGGGGCTAGTGTGATGCTCAGATTCCGTGGGACCCGTGAGCACACAGGCTCCACTTAACAGGCACACGGCGGGGGAACGAGAGAGACCCACTCCACCGAACACGGCCTGCTTCCAAGTCTGTGTTGTAGAAAACCCTAGAGCACGACACTGCGGACACAGATCTGAAACTCAGGAATGCTCAGCTGACCCAGTTTACGGTGAGTACAACTCACTGTACATAAATCAAGGAGTACGATTTTTTGAGGTTGGTTTTGTAAACACAAGTTCTCATTTGAGGGTCGAGCTTTCAAAGACCAGTGAACATGAGCTCTCACCCTAACTGCACAAACTTCTTTCGGCTGCTCAAGGCAGCCTTGTTTAAAAACTGAAGGGGGACGTGGGGGAGGGGGCACATGGCGGAGGGACGTCGGGGGGAGACTGGGGAATGTAGGGGGCATGTGGAGGGATATGGGGGGGTTGGGGGGACGGGGGGGGGGGGGACAAGAGCCAGCAGCAGACCGTCTCCGGGCTCTTCTGAGATTCCAGGTCACTCTCATGGGTCCCGGGGAGTCATGGACTGGAAACTTCAGCAGAGAGCCCTCCCTGTGAGAGATCCAGATTCTACAGCTCCATGCCCTCTCCCTCGTGACAAGGTGGCTCTGCACCACCGTCTCCGTACACACCTGGCATCCGAGAGGGGAGGAGGGTGTGCGCTTGCACAGCTAACCGTCCCGGAGGAAATGACACGGGGACGACGCTGCACAGGGTGGGCGAGCAAAAGCACCGTCTTGGCACAGAGGAAAGGGCACGCCGGCACTGCCACAGGGAGGCAACCCCTCTCCGGTGCAGCGGAGGCCCGGCCGGCACATTTCACCCGCCAGACGACTCGCCGAGCGCAGCACCCTGCGGGAGAACGCAGTGCCCGGCCCAACACCCCACTTCCTGAACTACACAACAGCGAGGGCCAATGTTGTACCCACCTGCCGCCCCCGCCGCGGTAAGACCCGATCAGCATTTCCACCAGCCACGCATGAGACCTTTAGTGACTGTGAATCTCATCCCAGGGAGCACCGCCCTCCCCACCAAGAGGCCATTTCCAGAAGCAGGATGAGCACAGCCGTCAGCGGGGAGGCGAGAATTCACATCTAATGCAAAGGGAGTGGAGCGTTCAACTTGCCGGACGCACCTGTCGGCTGGCACTCTAACGGCCGTGTTCCACTCCAAATATGCGAACCCAGAGCCAAGCCCCCCACGTGCTAAAACCCGCAGCTGTCTGTGAAACTCCGATCCGCTACCCAGGGGGAGCAGCTTCCGCTCAGGCCTGACCTAGAGCTGGGACAGCTGGGCCAGCGCAGGCCCGTGACGTCACACTGGGGTTTCACTGCGTTTCAGCGGACTTCGGACAGCCGTGTGCCCTGTGTGCCGAGAGGAGCTGGAGCAGTGCCGGGACAGCCCACGAGCCTCCCCCAAGGCCTCCGCATTCTTACCTGAAGTTTCTCCAGTAAATAACCCGCCCGGTAGTCTGCCGGGACGCAGGGGAGGCACGAGTCTGTCGGTCACATGGCACCTAGTTGTGGTGAGCAGCTGGGTAAGGGCCCATCTCAGCTTACCTTCCTCCCCAGAAATTCTGAGACTAAACAATGAAGAATGCTACAAGAGAATGTCACAAGTAGAGACGGACCTCCAGCGAATGCCCACGCGCTCTTTACTCAAATTCCTCAACAAGGACTTGGTCTTAAATATTTTCATTCGCTGTGATTCCGTGCTGGCTTCTGACATGAGTCAAAATGTCTAACTTTGAACCAATCACTCTCACACCTCCGATGTGCCCATCTGCAAAAGCTAAAATGATTACATTTAATAAAGGAGCAAATTGCAGTGGGGATGCACCCCGCGGTCTTTAATGATCCTTCGGCAGTGCAAAGCTGAACCACCTTTCGACCTAACACTGGTACCCGCCAAGGACAGTAGCCTCCAACAAGTGAATAAATCACTAGACACAGAACACACAAATACATGTTATCACCAATTTGTCGTGATTAGCAATGATTAGTTTTTAAAGGTAGAAAAAGAAAACCATCAGGATTATCAGTAGGAATTAAGAAAGGCAAAAGGTAAACCTGAAAAATCAGTCACATCCAGGCCAACGCGACGTTCAGTGTGTCCACAGTGTCTGCGTACTGGATCCTCAGACGTCGTCACACCAGCCGCTGAGTGCTGGGTGGGAGCAGAGCCTCCACGGGCGGAACCCGCTCCTCACTGCGCCCCAGCCGCTAGCACCACACACGGCACAAAGGAGGGGCTCGTAAGGTTCATCAAAGAACAAAAGGCCAGACAAAGGGTTTGCCAAGCCATCAGCGACCCTGTGGCTTACGACACTCCTCCCTCGAAGGCACTTAAATTTAATCCGTGTTAGATTTTCTTTCTGGAAACATTAAATTAACTCATGAATGACAAAATAAAGAGGCCGAGAACACATCTGAGAAACCTGTAGCAACTCAGCAAGGTGACCTTGGCTGTGACTAAATATTAAGATTATTTTTTAACCATTGGAGAGAAGAACCGAGATCTTTTAAAAAGCTGCAACATTTTCTCCCAAAGGGGAATCTGAAGTTCACCTTTGAGGTAGCCTGGTCTTTTGTTCTGAGAAAGCAGACCGTCCTAGCAATAGTCTATCAAAAGTAAAATCCCCCAGGAAATGGCAAACTGAAGAAACTTCTTTAAAATCCAAAACTGGGGCACCTGGGTGGCTCAGTGGGTTAAGCCGCTGCCTTCGGCTCAGGTCATGATCTCAGGGTCCTGGGATCGAGTCCCGCATCGGGCTCTCTGCTCAGCAGGGAGCCTGCTTCCCTCTCTCTCTCTCTCTGCCTGCCTCTCCGACTACTTGTGATTTCTCTCTGTCAAATAAATAAATAAAATCTTTTAATAAATAAATAAATAAAATAAAAATCCAAAACTGCAGTCAAATAATGTAGGATTTGAGACGCAGGACCGCAGACTGTGGGCACGCACGCGACATGGGGCCCATACACGACGCAGGACTACATCCCACAGACCCTGCACACGCTCAACACGGGGCCGCGGTCAGTGCACACAGCATCCACAATACACACACGCGCGGTGGGACATGGTGCACGCACATATACGCACATGCACACGGCGTGCGCACATACAGGGCATGTGAGAGCACCGCACACGATATCCACGCACCATTGACACACTGCATGTAGAATATACACACCGTGTGCGCCCTGTGCACATCCAGAGGACACACATCATCCATCCAGGTGTGACAACTTGCGTACAGCGTCCGTACAAACACACACGCGTACGTCCACCTGTCTGCACAGTGCACGCTTACTACACCCATGCGCGGCATACTGTGTGCGGACTGCGTGCGCAGGTAACACACAGCATCGACAGAAGCAGTAAGAACGTATACGCACGGTGCACTGCACGCAGACACAGTGTGCGCACGTGCACCTGCAGTGTATCTGCGGTGCGCACAGTCCGGGTGCAGTGCGTACGCAGACGGAGGGCAAGTGCACACACACAGGTACACCCATGCAGTACACATGCATGTAGTATCCATGTAAGTGTGTAATGTGTGCACACGGCACACTGTACACACACCATGCGTGCGAACACAACGCACACGCGTGGATGGTGGACGGACAGGCATCGCATACATGCGGCATCCGTGCACACACGTGCTCACGCACAGCAGACACACAAAGCTCTGGAAGGCCCTTGCCGAGCGACCGTTTAACACCACATGCAAGTGCTGCCAGTTCTACAGAGATGATTATTGTAAAACCAGAACTCTGTTTTCGAAAATAACTTCAAAGACTACAACTAGCGACAAACACCATGAAAAGTGTAAAGCCGCCTCCCTTGAGGTCTGGCTCACCAACAACGTTCCGCTGTTTCCTGACGCAGCCAACACGTCAGGCCAGACAGCTGCGCAGTAAGTTTTCTGTGAAATCAGCAAGGAAATGTTGTCTCACGTTTTGGCCTTTGAGATGAATCTCTGCCCCTGACAGAGCTCCGACTCTGCTTCTCCAGCTGCTGCTTCGATTCTGGAGACACGGACCGCTGTCCCCGCACAGGGCACCCGTGGCAGCCGGAGCTGATGGCCCGCAGCCCGGAGCCGGGAGGGTCTCTGCCCGCAGCGGCGCATGCGCCAGCCGCTCAGCACCTGTCACATTTCTGACCGGGGTGTGTTACTCTTTCCACAAGTCCTTGTCTCCTGGATTAAGCTAGAAGAAGAGCAGAGCCCATGTGTTCATATTTTTAAGACAAAAACTTCCTATGTGAGAGACTGAGAGGCGGTGTCTGTCCATGGGGTACCATCGGCGCTCACTACGGACGTGGCCCGCCCGTCTGGGGGCTTGTCCCCTTGTGAGAGGGTCCATGTTCCTTGAGACCCTCGGGGAGAGTCCGGACCTGACTCTGACGAGACAGACGCTGCCCATTTTACACAGCAGGACCCACACGAGACCGTTCCTGCTACCCTTGCCAGTCGGAGGGGAACCGGGGCAGAGCTCCCCGTCCGGGAACGCCCTTTGGACCTGATCCAACTCAAATCGATACAGAAATCTCTCCTTTGAAAAACCCACAGTCCGTTCGCCACAAAAACCTAAGGAAACCTAAGGAGATAATCCAGAACAACAGGTTTCCAAGCTGAGTATGCACAGAGCCGGGCCATGAGATGCTGTCGTGGCCTTAGGGATTACGGACGACAAGGCCGTATGTTTCTACCTGTTCCTGCTCTTGATAAAATGGGGCCGTGCGTGGTCCCGACACCAGCTAGGACTGGACTCTCCCGGGCTCTCCGAACGCGGATCCAGGAGAGACGAGGGTGCGAATGCTTCTATGATTTAGTTGCAAAGTGACACGGCGAGTCGATCAGGTTAGAAGACTCACGTACACGACAACTGTCGTATCTTTGAGGGGAAGTATGACTTTTCTTTGTAAACAAAATGTCCATTAAAACCATTCGGCATGAGGTGCCTGGGTGGCTCATTGGGTTAAGCTGCTGCCTTCGGCTCAGGTCATGATCTCAGGGTCCTGGGATCGAGTCCCACATCGGGCTCTCTGCTCAGCGGGGAGCCTGCTTCCTTCTCTCTCTGCCTGCCTCTCTGCCCACTTGTGATTTCTGTCTGTCAAATAAATAAATAAATCTTTAAAAAGTGTATTAAAAAAAAAACAAGAAAAGAAAACCATTCAGCACATTTAATAGAAGGCATTTACGATATTTCATGAGTCACTAATATTTTCATAGATATTTGGGCATCTTATAGGTTTATAAACTCCTACAGATCTTCAAAATTGTGTGAGGGACCACTTTCATCCCCCACAAAATGTAACACACACAGAGATGCACAGTGACACTGTCTGAAATGGCGAGGCTATGCTAGGCGGTCAAGGTTGGGGGATTAAGTGCACCACTTACAATATTTTCAACTTAAGAAGGGTTTGGGGGGGCATAACCCCGCAGGAAGTTGAGGAAAATCTGTAAACACAGCATTGGAAGAACTCCAGAAGGAAAGCGGCTGGGAGGTAGGGCCCCTGCTCAGAGCAGAGACATGGGCTGGAAACCAGCCCCGCTGCTGGCCACACGGTCTTGGACACATTTACGTCTCTCTAGGTCTCCTTTGCCACGTAAGAAAGACGAAGAGGACACTGCCTAACTCACCGTTTCTCCCAAGATGGGGTTGAAACGTGCACATGCTGAGGTCATGTTAAGCTCTCAATCCAAGTCACCTCTGTGACCGCTTGACATCATTAAGATCCTCCGGAAGAGAAAAGCATCTGGCGCAGAAACAAATACTAAATGCACAACCGAATGTTACAAGAGTCAAATTCTACCTTATTCGTCACCCAACTAAAAGACTCACTGAAAAACTTGTTGTGAACCCAAACACGGAAAATCCAGATGGCCCCCAGCAACCACCACAGCCGGAGGATTTTCTGAAACAGCACGGACGCCAGCTGTGGGTGAACACCAGGGCCCTGAGCCTGGGCCTGGCCTTGCCACCACCTCTGTCCGTGACCTTCTACGAAACTGCTGACCTTGGCCTTCATGTCCAACCTGGCTAGCCGGCCACGCAGACGGCCCTCCGTCCCCAGCACCGACTCTGCTTCCGACAGAGAACCCCATACACTCGATTCCGCCGGGACCAGATCCCGGGCTTAAACCCTCTCAGCTGCACAGCCACTAACTATCAACAACACAAAGTCAAGTATTCAGATAGGAAACGGGGAACAGGCACGAGCCCCGCCCTGTTCAAGGGCACTTCGCTCCTAAAGCAACAGGAAAGTTACGACAATTATTAAAACAGCAACAAACGCTAACCTGTGCTTTTGAAACGCTGTAGCTAATCGGTAACATCCTCACCAAGCATGTGTTTTGAGGAAATCAGTTGATGGGTCCCGTGATGTCAGAGCCTGCATGGGTCCCGTGATGTCAGAGCCTGCACGCTGACCCTCGCACACACAGATCACCTTTTGTCGGTGGAAAACCCCGGATTCCATTCAGGGCTGAAGACAAGTGAGGGTTTCCCTCTCCACAATACAGAAAATGTGACCCTCCCATGCTCATAGAATAACTGAGCTCATGTTTTGGTTGTTTTTTAAAAGGGCAGCTTTAAAAAAAAAAGATAGAGGCAGAGAAGGAGCACACAGCCGGGGAGGGGCAGAGGGCAAGCGAGTCGCCAGCAGACACCCGCTGAGCACGGAGCCCGACGCGGGGCTCGATCCCACGACCCCGAGATCACAACCGGCTCTGAAATCAAGAGTCAGAGGCTTAATTGACTATGCCCCGGGGGCCCCTACATTCGCGTTTTTAAAGTCTCCCACGGACCCTGTCACAGGAACGCTGCTGTTTGTATGTGATTATCCCTCCTGCGAGCAGTGCAGGCAACCAGCTGAGCATGAAGCTCACAGATGCCCCTGACCCTCTTCAAACTCCTTCCGGACAAAGGTCATGCCTCCAAGACCCCAGGTCTGGCGTCAGGCACGTCTGGACGATACTCAGATAGCCAACAAATTGCACAAAGATGTTTCCCTAAAGAGAAACTCAGCTTCTGACCACACTAGTACTTTCCGGAAAATGGCAGGTCTGGACAGGAACCGTTCCGTGCCTGATTTAGACTCTGGTGCTTCCCAAGACCACCACGTCCCAGCACCCGCCGGGCTGGCCAGACCTCCTGCCCTTCAGAGCTATGGACGAGAGCTGGGCTCAGCCACCCCATCCTGGCACCTGATCTGGAGCCGGGAGGAAGCTGGGGACGGCCTTGTCCCAGGCTCTGCTCTCACAGGCGTCCCAAACAAGGGGAGGGGGACAGAAAACTGCCCAGGAGAGCAGATCACCCACAGGGGCTCAGCGTGCACTGGCTGGGCCACTGGACATGCACGGTGGCAGACAGTGAAGGTCACTGAAGAACCCCCGCCCGAGGTCATCCTGGGGGCGGCCAGCACCATGGCCTGCCAGCCTGACACCTGCCGCCCCCCACAGCCCTGGCCCTTTGCCATCTCTCCACAGACCACAGACGAGACCAGCCCTGGGTCTGCATGTCCGTGGTCACTGCTGTGGAGCCCTGAGCCGGGCTCTTTTCAGAATCAACAATGCACCCAACGGTGCAGACGCTAGTGGAGAGCTGGGACGTGTGGACGCGGCTGGCTACGTCCTAGAGCGTGGACGCCGCAGTCCCGCCCGGGTCACCATCCGTCATCGGCACTCCCGCTCCACCCCCGCACAGCGCCCTTCAGGGAACACACCACACGGTCTTGCTGCCGTCCCTGGCGTCAGAGCACAGCCCACGGCACCGGTCCTCTCAGAAAAGGGCTGCTCCCGTGGACGCTGCACCAGGCATGCGAAATAACAAAAATATTATCAGAAAGATTGTGCCAATTCTGCTTTCAGAATTAATTCTGTGTTCAGTTACGAAAGGCTTAATGAAATCTGAACTACAAGATCGAGTCAGGTTCGCTCTGAAGTGCACCGCAAAATGCCTGTTTATCACAGAGCTTTGACGTGAGGAGGGCGGCAAGTTAACATCCTCCCCAGGCTGTCAGCCAGCACGGCCACCACCCCAGGTGACGGGCCCCCCGTCCTGCAGGGCAAATGGGAAAGGTGAAGCCCGTACGCAGCCACGACCACGAGCGGAGCGTGCGTCTCGGCCCGACGGGAGAGGTCCGCAGGAGAAGGAGAAAGAAACGCATCTCTGAGACCGTCGGCAGGACTGGGACTTGAGCAAGGCACGGCGGAAGCCAGAAGCTCCTGGGCGTGTTCTCTGGGACTCACACGCAGAAACCGCCACCCTCGTGCCTCCAGGCTTGCACTGCTTTGCGCTGAGGACACTCAGCGCCCTGGCACGTTGGCAGGGAAGACGCAGCAGAAACAATCACCCAACACGTGCACCTTCTCCCTTCCTGGGACGCACCCTTCCATGCGGGGACCGCTGAGAAGAGAAGGAGGGGCTTCTCCTTCCGAATTCTCTAACGACACCAGGACTCAGAAGAGCAGGAAGAAGAATCTGCAAGAATCCGCACAGGAGGCAGCACGTTGGTGCGGAAACAATGAGATAATTAGCCTTAGGCAGTTTGTAAATTTCCTAGGAATTCAAGTTTGAAAATTTTTGTGCCGTTAGCCTGATACCACTTTAAATAGTTATTACCCCAGTGTGAGAAGAGGCTGATCTGGCTCAAACGGGGTTTCACCCAGTGCTCCCCAGCGAAACGTCCCTCGTGCGCATGAGCGTGGTCGCCAGGAGCAGTCACGCTGCACGGTCAGCAGTTCCACGGGCGCGACGACCCACACACGGCGATGACCCAGGGAGGGCAGGGCCCTGGGCACGGAGGGTGTTCAGGAAGAAATTCTCCCCCGAGTCTGCTTCTCACTGGGTAATGAGGAGTTTCGAGACAGAGGTTTCCGTCCCCACAGAGAACCATCTCGTCTTCCACGAGAAGACACTCGCGGGAAAGGCGCACACGCAAAGCTGGACGGAACGCCGCCAGGAGACTCAGGTGCGTCCCGGGGCCCTGGGACCGCAACGTCCCACCACCGGGCGGGCCACTAGCCCAGCGAGGACGCCCAGCGCGATGACTGAGCAGGAAACCCTCCCAAACTCACAAGGGACACCCGGGGGCTCTGCAGGGCATGGGAGCCGCTGGGACACACGTCCCTGGGCTCTGTGTTGTTAAGTGCCCGGGGCCGCATCGGGAGACGACGCTGCAGCCCACACCGGCGAAATGCAGGAGAAGCTGCCCAGACCCTTCTTCCAGGGGAGACACGCAGGCCTCCGAGCGCCAGCACTCAGGAGGGAGCCCGCCGCACGGCAGCCCAGCTGCAGACACAGCGGCTCCACGGGCCGGCACGGACCGGGCCAAGCTTAAACTACAAGTTTTCACCAGGGATTTAAACAATAAAGCCTTTTCTCCGAAACCTGGCTCTTCCAGTGAGTCACATTTGGGGCTGAAAACAACACACAAACCACGTAAGGAAAACGAAATCACGTTTCAGGGTATTTGTCCTTCCCTGTTGGTAACGGCAGCTGCCGCGCTCGGCGCTCACTTCCTTCTGACGAGGGAGAGCCAGGGAGCATCTCGGGCTCAAGCCCGCACACAAACAGAGATAAAGGAGGCTTGCAACCTTCCCCCCGTCCTTCTGGAAATTCATACGTGTAAGAGCTACTTTGAATAGCAGAATTGATAAGAATGCAGAAAAAGGTGATTTGTGTTTGGTTTCCACAGAGGTGCACACGGGGGCCCGTGAGCGTGTTTGCGGTGGGAGCAGAACGTTTTCTAGTCCTGCGTCTGCCAGGGGACAGGGTCCTGGGGCTGAAGTGCTGGTTCTCCCCGTCCGACCATCCCAGGCTACACGCCGCAAGGGCAGGTCCCAGGCAGCCCCACAGCAGACAGAAGCAGCCGCCTCGCCCCACCCCCGAGGAGGACACGGAGGCTCGGAAAAACGCCCTCGGTGGGGCTCCCTGCACGTCGGGGGCAGAACGGATCCCTGGGCCCTGCTCTCCTGCTTCATCCCCAGGAACTGTGAACAACAGACCTTCGGCCCGAGAGGATACTCTGCTCTGCCTTTCGTGCTTTATTACAACGTTAAAAAACAAAGAAATCATCAGGTACGGGCTCCGTCCCGGCCCAGCTCACATGTGGCAGGTCACACAGTTTTCTCCATTTTCTACGAGAGCCTAATGAGGCCCCAACAGGGCGAGCCTGGTCCTGACTCTGAAGGGCTGTGAAGGGAAGGTCTCTGACTGGGAGTCTTCCCGGTGCCACCCACTGCACGACGGCTTAGTTACCACGAGTCCGAGAGCAAAGGCAAGGGGAGCCGGGGCTCTGGGCCTCCGACTGCAGGACCTGCCCCGCCGGCGCTTACCTGCGCGAACCCCATCCACCGGTGCCACGTGGGTCCTGGAGACGGTGGGATTCTGAACCAAAGGGAACGTTCCAGAACAAACCGTGAGCATCTGAGAAGCAGGCGGCTGCCCGGCTCTCACCACACGGGGCGATGCCTCCCGTGTCCATGTCCAGGCAGCAGACAAGCCCGGAACGCTGCGGGCGGCGGGGGAGGTGGGGGGGCTCTGGGGTCTGCACAAACCCTCTCCCTCCTCCGGCAAGACCCCACACCCAGCAGAGCAGGGAGAGCGGACGCCCGAGATGACCACGGGGAACATCAACTCTCCCCACACAGTAAGGACGAAGCTTCACCTCCTGGCACTCCTGTGCTGGGTACTGTTCCCCACGTCCCACTCAGCACACACGCGTGTGTACATGTGCACACATGTAATTGTGCGTGTGTGTGCACACATGCAAGTGTGTGTCCGTGCACTGCGTGTGCAGACCAGGGCTCCCCCAGACAACACAGCTTCTCTCCTGCGGGGCCGGCCGCGCTGGTGCCCACGGGGACAGCACGTGCAGACGCGGCTCCCCTCGGGGTGCAGCGGCCCCGCGCCGACGGCCTCCCCCACCCCACCCGGCGGGCGCCGCTGGCCCTTCCCGCCTGCGGCTCCGGGTGCGATTCCGCCAAGGCCGGCACAGCCCCGCCAGGCGCTCGCGGCAGACGTCCCGCTGCTCTGGTCTCCTCGGCACCTCGACTGTGCCTCACAGACGTCACTGCTCGTCCCAGCCCGTGACCGCTTTCAGCAGCGGCAGCCCGCGGTGACTCGGCACGAAACGGGAAAAGGCGGTTTCTCGGAGCCGCATCCTCTCACCGGACGCGCGGCTTCTCCAGAGCAGCGCCCCACACCACGCCGTGTCCTCCACGCTGAGCTCTGCTCTGAGGGAACTCTGCGGCTTCTAAAGCTCCGTCTGTCACGCCAGGTTCCCAGCGCGTCCCCACGGCGCCCTGCGGTGGCTCCCGGCGCGCAGCCGCTCCCCCGGAACCGCGCGGTTCAACCCACCAACGGGGCCGGGAACCCCGGGGCCACAGAATGAGGGAGAAGCAGCTCCTCCTAAACATCTCCAAACACAGACGTGGGAGGGGACGCTCGCCCGCGAACTCCGGGCTCGCCAGGGGCTAGAACGTTCCCCCGGACCCACGGAACGGCCGCGGGCGCAGGGCCCAATCCAAGAGGAGCGCGGACGGGAAAGCTGCTTCCCGGATGCGCCAGCGTGCTATGCCTCAAAGAGCTCTCAAAAAGCTGAGAATTCCCACCAAAAAAGGAGGATGATCGCCCTCCAAGACGTATTCAGGCATCCACGAGGAGCCGGCCGGTGGCGAAATCGGCCCGAAGACCGCGTGAGGAATTACTTACGGGCGTTTGGGACGACGATGGCCGCCGCGCGTGAGCCGACACAGCAAAGAGGCGCGTCACAGCGAAACCAGGGGCGCCACCGCCAGACGAGACAGCTTGGAACTGCCCGGAAACGCCGCTCTTGCCCCAGTCAATGGGACTCCAACGGAGCCCGGCAGCGCGCACCTCGGGTCGTGAAGCCCCATGTCTCCCCGGCCGGCCGGCCCTCGGCGCTCTGGGCTCCACGTGGCCTACACAGGCCACGCCTGCCTGGGGCTGCCTCGGGTTGAATTCCCAACTGAGAAAAATAGGCTTTTTGAAGTAAATAAAAGGCCAAACAAGACTGTTCCAACACGGCCGCAAATGCTCGAATGGTGCGCTCGCGACCCCGTGATTCATGCTGCGCTTGTGAACGGCAGACAGGACCCGACGCATCCCCCCGTGGCTGGACCACGAGGGCCTTGCCGGCCTGGACACTAGGCCTGAGAGCACTGGGACGGCGCACGGGGAGTCCCCAGCATAAACCCACCGGGAAGCCGCAGCGTCACAGGGACAGGGCGCGAGGGACTCCTGGCGGCGGGCGTGGCCCGGCCCAGCCCAGCTGCTAGTGGTGACGGAGGAGGCTTCTGGATTGTTCCAGGACCCGGAGCTCAGCCCCAGCCGGCCGCAGCCCCAGGCATCATGGGCAGCAACACAGCCTCCGCCTGCCCCGTATGAGTTCTGGACGTGCAGAATCTACAAGCGGAAAAGGGCTGTTTGAGGCCTCAAGGCTCAGGGCTGGCCCAAGAGGAGGCAGAGGAGAGACATGAGGGCAGAAGCCCCCGTCCGCCGGGGCCACCGCCTGTTGTAGGGTCAGGCCCTTCGAGTCCTCACGGAGGGACTTCAGTGCGCCCTCTGCTCAAGCCCGGCCCACCAGGTTCAGGCCTAGGAGCCTCAAGCAGAACCTGCCTCCACCCCGTAGCCTCCAATTCTGTGGGGAGCCTGGGCAGTGAAAGTGGGGTCTTTCGGGGTCTCGGGGCTCAGGCCACATCTCCGGGGGCTCCGGGGCCAACGAGAGCCACACCCTGGTTTACTCTCACCAGAGTTGTGCGCGACAGACCCCGGTTTGGAAGGTGCAGCAGGATGCACGCCACACCCCAGGTCAGTGAGGCCAGCCCGGCCGCGGTCTGGCTCGTCCGGGAAGAGGGGCTGGACCGGCCCTGGGGCCTCCACGCCCCACAGGGCCAGGGTCCCCTGCTCAGGTCGCACGCCCCATGGCATGGCAGCAGCTCCCAGTTCCTGCGTCTACAGCGAGCCCGCAGAACCCACGTCAGACCTCAGAACGGGGCGCATCGAGCTCTCGCCCTGGGGACGCCTCCTCTCTTAAGGAGAAGGAAAACTCAACTGAGAGAGAAGTCAAATAAAGGCCATAAAATACAGCCCCAATTCAAACAGTAAATGTAACAATCCTCTCGCCATCCGAGAGGTGTCAGGTCATGTTTCCAAACCTCTGAGCCCTGCCGCTCGGCTGGGAGGGGTGGCAGGCCACACATGGAGGCCCACGGCTGTGGTCCCTGCAGGCAGGTCACGGCTCTGACCCCGCGAGGGCGCAGCATCTCCGTGGAGAGAGACCGCGGGATCTGGCCGACCCCCGCGTGTGCACAGGCTCCTCACCCGGACGGCAGGCCGTGTGGCATGGGCTGCGGTGGACCCGGGGAGACGGGGAGGACGCGCCCAGATGTGGCTACTCCCGCGGAAGACCCTGACCACAGAGGCTGTGGACACGGGCCGACATGGGCCCGCTGACCCAGGTGGCCGGGGAAGCTGTCCCCGGGGGGTTTGTGGAAACAAACAAGCTACCTGTGTTCAAGGGTCGGAAGAAGGAACGTTGTCAGGACGCTCACACGACGCAACGATACCAGAATTCCGAAGCATCTCTCACGTGGAAAAAATAACCCTCACGTGTGTGTGGAACCACGAGAGACTTCAAGTAGCCAACAGGACACGGAGAAAGAGAAACGGAGCTAGATGCACCCCCTTCCCGATCTGAAGCTGACGTGACGAAGCTCCAGTAGTCGGGGCGCTATGGTTCGGTCCCAAAAACAGACACACAGAACAACGCAGTGTGACCGAGACCCAGAAATAAACCCACACACGTGCGGTCAACCCCCGACACGGCACCAAGAACACGGATCTGGGGTCGGACGGTCTCCCCGACAAAGAGCGCCGGGAGGACGGGGCCCCGCGGGGGCGGACGGAAGCTGCGTCCCTGTCCCACGCCTCTAACAGCGGACCCAAACGGCCACAGACGCACTGTGAGACCTGAAGCTATCCAACTCCCAGAAGAAAACGCAAGGGGAAACGCCTTGACGTCCGACGCGACAGCTGTTCTTTTTGGATCGGACACCCTCTTAACCGCACAAGTTCCCAAGGCCCCCGCACGTACGGGACAAAGAGCCCCTCACAGGTGTCATGGAACCAGACCTGAGACCTCCCCCTTCAGCCCCCACGCCGCCCTCACAGCTCTCGTGTGACACACGACGGCACGAGAGGAGAGTGGCAGGGCTTCCTACTGGACACCCTGCCGCGGGTGAGGACCGACGGGGACAGAAGAAAGCGCGTGCAAACAGATCGGGTATTCTGTCAGCATCGCACCAGGACTGAACGCCCAGCGGGCCCTGAACACAAGCGCTGTGGGCTCGAGCTGTATTTACGCTGTGACGGACGTCCATCCGGGTCATCGGGCTTCAGTACTGGTGGCCCGCGGGATGCCCGGCGATCCGCCCTATAAAGGGCCCTAAATCTCACACTGTCCTGCCCCAAAATCAGCTCCTTAGGGGCTGCCATGGAGCGGTGCCCAAGACCCGTGCGGGGAGCCTTCTTCATGAAGGGGACTGGGGCCACTCACAGGCCCCCAGCCCCCAGCCCCGTGCAGGACTTTCCGGGAAAGGAGCCCACAGGGTCGTTCCCCACCCTGGCTGCAGGCCGCAGCTCTGTGGGCCTCTGAGAGCAGGTGGAACTGACTGGCCGGCAGCATGAGGCCAGAAGGCGTCCTCCACGGCACGGGGGGTGAGGGGGGTGTTAATGAGGAGCCGTGGGGAAGCCAGCTGAAGACCCAGACCCATCCGCCCTATTAGACACCTGCCGCCGGGGAGTTCCCAGCCAGCATCTGGGACTCTCAGGGACACAGAGCCACATCCGTAAGCTGACAGTGAACAGGGACACAATTCCACACACCTGTCCTACGGTGAAAGGGAGACAGAGCTCACCTCCTTCCGGAGCAGCCCTCGGGCTGTCGGTGGGGACAGGACAGTGCTGCCGGCAGAGCAGTCACTGGCCCCACATCCACGGAGGGGATGAGACCCATGCAGAGCCACTGAGGGCATTCCATGGACACTGGCCTGACCCCACGACCCGCTGGCCGAGGACGCGTCCCACGGTGCTAGTTCTAGAACAGAACCATTCCGGGCCTGCCGGAACCACAGCCAGCAGGCCCCCTCCACTGCAGAGGGAGCACCTGCCCAGGCCCGTGTCCATGCAGCCAGCCGGGGAGACGCTGCCCTGCAGCACGGGGAGGTCTGCCGCTGCCAGGACAGAGCCGCGCCGCTGAGTCAGCAAGCGTGTCCTCTCGTCCCCGAGGACGCTTACGCCCAAGTGGACTATCCAGGATGACAAGCGGGCAGCACGGCACGCAGGCAGACAAGCATTTTCTTGGCTTCGTCGTCACAAACGTGCATCTTTATTAAGATCACTTTCACCTAAGGTGCTTGAGCGCACAGAGCAAATTTACAGGCACCTTTCCAAAAGAAAATAACGTGAGCTAAAGGTCTGAACAGTGGACTTGTTTTCCAGTTCAAGCGTGGTTACCACACAGAGCTGGACGGCTCCAGGTCACGGAACAGCGACGGACGCTTCTCCGTATTTCTCCGTGCTATCTCTTATACGCGTTTGTTTCTGCGACAGCATTAACTGGCTCCGCTTTCCAGAACTGACTTCACCACGACCACAGAAGGTGTCTGTCACACCCAGCAGCCAGCGGTGCCCACCCCCCAGGGCCCATGGGGCCCCCCAAAACCAGCGGCACTCTGTCCACTGCTCTGCCCATGGGCTCGAGCGACCAGGACATGGGGCAGCCCCTCTGTTCAGCCAGGGCAGGCACGCGGCGGGGTGCTGCCCACACCCCCGCCAGCATGTTCCCTCCTCTCCCAGACCCTACAGTGTCCTGTGACCCCATACAGAGTCTGGCCCGGAGACCCTGGGTGGGAACACAGGGCAGCATGTCCAGGCTGCTG
>NC_081562.1:108801069-108853724 GCF_022355385.1 Mustela nigripes
CGACGTCTCTGTGCCGGTCGCTCTGGTCACTGTTTTGTCGGACGACGGCTCTGTGCCGGTTGCTCTGGTCACTGTTTTGTCGGACAACGTCTCTGTGCCGGTCGCTCTGGTCGCTGTTTCATCGGATGCTTTGCAGACCACTGTGGCCGATTCCGTGTTTCTGGTTGCTTCTCTGTATTCAGGAGGCATCCAGTTTTTTCACTCCTCAGGGGGAAGCGAGTTTTAGGGCATGTTTCCAGTGTCCTGGGGACGGATTTCAGGTCTGCGCCGGGGTGGACCAGGCCTGGCTCACGAGCAGCCCTCAGCCTCTCCTGCTGCATCACAGGGTGGGCTGGGTGCCGTCCTGCTGACATGGGTATGTTCTCCAGTTGCTCCAGTGGACAGGAAGGCCTGGGGTCAGGCCAGGTCCTGAAATGCAGCAGCCTGGACATGCTGCCCTGTGTTCCCACCCAGGGTCTCCGGGTCCTGTCTCCGGGGTCTCCTCACCCCGCGTCCGGGCAGGGTCGCGGCGGCCCCGGGTCACTCGCCCTCCCGCCCTGGGAGGAGCCGCGCGGCGGGGATCCGCGGGGTCCGGAGGCTCCTCGGGGCGCCCGAGACGGAGACGGAGACCCCCGCCGCGCACTGGCGGCCGCCATCTTCCCGCCGGGCTCCGCTCTACGGAAAGCGCGCGGGGACCAAAAGCTGCGAGCGCGAACCCGCGGACGGCTGAGCGCGCCGGGCAAGGAGGGGGCGGCCCTGACGCCGACAAGACCCCCTGGAGTCGCCGCGGCAGCCCAGGTCAGCAAGACCATCCAGCCTCGTCCGAGTTCACCGATCGCGGAGAACAGCAAAACCTCAGGGTTTCGGGAATATGCCACACAGAATTCACGGCTTTTTCCCCATGATCCTTCAGTCTGGCAAAGTTAATTTTTTTTTTAATTTTTATTCATATTCTATTTCCTTTAAACTTTTCCTCTTTTCTCTTTTAAAGATTTTTAACTATTTTATCTTAACAATACCTTTTTTTAAAAAAATCTTTTTAAATTTTCATTGTTATACTTTATCTCTTCATTGTACTTAATCTTACTTTTTGGATACATATAGGTTTTGGGTTGTTTTTTTTTTTTTAATTTAAAAATTTGGGATTCAATTTCTTCTAATAGATCAAAATACACTCTAAATCTAGCACATGGCTTTGATCTAGTCTCCAGCCTGATCACATTCTCTATTCTTTTTTATTTTTTCTTTTTCTAACCAACTTACCATATCAATTCCTTTTTTAGAATCTTTCTTTAATGTTCAGATTTACAGCCATATTCTATGCCTTCATCGTCTTGACCATTATTTTTCTATATATATAAGTTTTTCTTTTTTAAAAATTTTGGGAGGTAGTTTCTTCTAAGAGACCGGAATATACTCAAAATCAAGTGTGTGGCTCTGTTCTATTTGCGAGTCATATATATATATACATATATATTTCCCTCTTTCTTCTCCCCCCAGTTTCAGGTCTCTTCTGATTTGCTAAGTGTATATTTTTCTGGGGCCTTTGCCACCCTTTGAGCATTTTATTCTCTTGTTCATATATTCTTATCTGGATAAAATGACAAGGCGGAAAAACTCACCACAAAAAAAAAAAAGAAAGAAAGAAACAGGAGGCAATAACAACATCTAGGGACCTAATCAACATGGACATTGGTAATATGTCAGATCTAGACTTCAGAATGATGATTCTCAAGGTGCTAGCTGGGCTCAAAAAAGGCATGGAAGATATTCGAGAAGCCCTTTCTGGAGAAATAAAATCCCTTTCTGGAGAAAAAAATAACTAAAATCTAACCAAGTTGAAATAAAAAAAGCTACTAATGAGGTGCACTCAAAAATGGAGGCTCTTACTGCTAGGATAAATGAGGCAGAAGAGAGAATTAGTGATATAGAAGACCAAATGATGGCAAATAAAGAAGCTGAACAAAAGAGAAACAACTCCTGGACCACGAGGGGAGAATTTGAGAGAGAAGTGATACCATAAGACGAAACAATATTAGAATAATTGGGATCCCAGAAGAAGAAGAGAGAGGGGACAGAAGTATATTGGAGCAAGTTATAGTGGAGAAATTCCCTAACTGGGGGCAGGAAAAAGGCATCAAAATCCAGGAGGCACAGCGAACCACCCTCAAAATGAATAAAAATAGGTCCACAGCCTACCATCTAATAGTAAAACTTACAAGTCTTAGTGACAAAGAGAATATCCTGGAAGCAGCTAAGGACAAGAAGTCTGTAACATACAATGGTAGAAATATTAGATTGGCAGCAGACTTTTCCACAGAGACCTGGCAGGCCAGAAAGGACTGGCATGATATATTCAGAGGACTAAACGAGAAAAATATGCAGCCAAGAATAATATACTCAGCTATGCTATCATTAAAAATAGAAGGAGAGATAAAAAGCTTCCAGGACAAAAAAAAAAAAACTAAAAGAATTTGTAAACACGAAACCAGCCCTACAGGAAGTACTGAAAGGGGTCCTCTAAGCAAAGAGAGAGCCTAAAAGTAATAGACCAGAAAGGAACAGAGATAATGTACAGTAACAGTCACCTTACAGGCAACACTAAATTCATGTCTGTCAACAGTTACCCTGAACATAAATGAGCTAAATGCCCCAATTAAAAGACACAGGGTAGCAGAATGGATAAAAAACCAAAACCCATCAATATGCTGTCTACAAGAAACACAGTTTAGACTGAAAGACACCTCCAGATTTAAAGTGAGGGGGTAGAAAACAATTTACCATGCTAATGGACATCAAAAGAACACTGGGGTGGCAATCCTCATATCAAATCAATTAGATTTTAAGCCAAAGGCTATCATAAGAGATGAGGAAGGACACTGTTTCATACTCTAAGGGTCTGTCCAACAAGATCTAACAATTTTAAGTATTTATGCCCCTAACATGGGAGCAGCCAATTTTTTAAACCAATTAATAACAAAATCAAAGAAATACATCGACAAGAATACAATAATAGTAGGGGACTTTAATAGCCCCCTCATTGAAATGGACAGATCATCCAAGCAAAAGACCAACAAGGAAATAAAGGCCTTAAATGACACACTGGACCAGATGGACATCACAGATCTATTCAGAACATTCCATCCCAAAGCAACAGAATACACATTCTTCTCTAGTGCACATGGAACATTCTCCAGAATGGATCACATCCTGGGTCACAAGTCAGATCTCAACTGGTACCAACTGATTGGGATCATCCCCTGCATATTTTCAGACCACAGTGCTCTGAAGCGAGAACTCAATCACAAGAAGAAAGTTGGAACGAACCCAAATACATGGAGGCTAAAGAACATCCTACTAAAGAATGAATGAGTCAACCAGTAAATTAAAGAAGAATTGAAAAAACTCATGGGAACAAAGGAAAATGAAAACACAACGGTTCAAAATCTGTGGGACACAACAAAGGCAGTCCTGAAAGGAGAATATATAGCCATACAAGACTTTCTCAAGAAACAAAAAAGAACACAGCCTAACCCTATACCTAAAGGAGCTGGAGAAAGAACAGCAAAGAAAGCCTAAACACAGCAGAGAAGCACAGAAGCAGAGAAGAGAAATAATAAAGCTTAGAGCAGAAATCAATGAAATAGAAACCAAAAGAACAGTAGAACAGATCAATGAAAGTAGGAGCTAGTTTTTTGAAAGAATAAGATTGATAAACCCCTGGCCAGACTTATCAAAAAGAAAAGAGAAAGGGGCCAAATTAATAAAATCATAAATGAAAGAGGAGAGATCACAACCAACACCAAAGAAATACAAACAATTATAAGAACATATTATGAGCAACTATACGTCAGCAAATTTGACAATCTAGAGGAAATGGATGCATTCCTAAAGACGTATAAACTACCACAACTGAACTAGGAAGAAATAGAAAACCTGAACAGACACATAACCAGTAAGGAGATTGAAGCAGTCATCAAAAATATCCAAACAACCAAGAGCACAGGGCCAGACAGCTTCCCAGTGGAATTCTACTAAACATTTAAAGAAGAATTAATACCTGTTCTCCTGAAACTGTTCCAAAAAATAGAAAGGGAAGGAAAACTTCCAAACTCATTTTATGAGGCCTTCATTACCTTGATCCCAAAACCAGACAAAGACCCATCAAAAAGGAGAATAACAGACCAATATCCTTGATGAACACAGATGCAAAAATTCTCACCAAAATTATAGCCAATAGCATCCAACAGTACATTATAAGGATTATTCACCACGACCACATGGGATTTATTCCTGGGCCCCAAGGTTGGTTCAACATCCACAAATCAATCAGTGTGATACAATACATTAATAAAAGAAAGAACAAGAACCATATGATACTCTCAATACATGCAGAAAAAGCATCTGACAAAGTACAGCATCCTTTCTTTATCAAAACTCTTCAAAGTGTAGGGATAGAGGGCACATACCTCAATATCATCAAAGCCATCTATGAAAAACCTATAGCGAATATCATTCTCAATGGGGAAAAACCGAGACTTTTTCCCCTAAGGTCAGGAACACAGCAGGTTGTCCACTATCACCACCAGCTTCAGACCACTGTTCAACATAGTACTAAAAGTCCTAGCCTAGGCAATCAGACGACAAAAAGAAATAAAAGGCATCTGAATTGGCAAAGAAGCAGTCAAACTCTCACTCTTTGCAGATGATATGATACTTTATGTAGAAAAGCCAAAAGACTCCACTCCAAATCTGCTAGAACTTATACAGGAATTCAGTAAAGTGTCAGGTTATAAAATCAATGCACAGAAATCAGTTGCATTTCTATACACCAACAGCAAGACTGAAGAAAGAGAAATGAAGGAGTTGATCCCATTTACAATTGCACCCAAAACCATAAGATACCTAGGAATAAACCTAACCAAAAAGGCAAAGAATCTGTACTCAGAAAACTATAAAGTACTCATGAAAGAAATTGAGGAAGACACAAAGAAATGGAAAAACGTTCCATGCTCCTGGATTGGAAGAACAAATATTGTGAATATGTCTATGCTGCCTAAAGCAATCTACACATTTGATGCAATCCCTATTGAAATATCTTCATTTTTTTAAAGAAATGGAACAAATAATCCTAAAATTTATATGGAACCAGAAAAGACCCCAAATAGCCAGAGGAATGTTGAAAAAGTTGGTAGTATCACAATTCCAGACTTCAAGCTCGATTACAAAGTTGTCATTATCAAGACAATATGGTACTGGCATGAAAACACACAGATTGATGGAGCCCAGGGGTACCTGGGTGGCTCAGTGGTTTAAAGCCTTTGCCTTCAGCTCAGAACATGGTCCCAGGGTCCTGGGATCGAGTCCCACATCGGGCTCTCTGCTTCCCAGGGAGCCTGCTTCCTCCTCTCTCTCTCTGCCTGCCTCTCTGCCTACTTGTGATCGATCTCTCTCTCTGTCAAATATATAAATAAAATCTTTAAATAAATAAATAAATAAATAAAAAATAAAGAGCCCAGAAATTCACCCTCAACTCTATGGTCAACTAATCTTCAACAAAGCAGGGAAGAATGTCCAATGGAAAAAAAGACAGTCTTTTCAACAAATGGTGTTGGGAAAATTGGACAGCCACAAGCAGAAGAATGAAACTGGACCATTTCCTTAGACCACACATGAAAATAGACTCCAAATGGCTGAAATACCTCAATGTGAGACAGGAATCCAAAATCCTTGAGTAGAACACAGGTAGCAACCTCTTCGACCTCAGCCACAGCAACTTCTTCCTAGAAACATCGCCAAAGGCAAGGGAAGCAAGGGCAAAAATGAACTATTGGGACTTCCTCAAGATCAAAAAGCTTTTGCACAGCAAAGGAAACAGTTAACAAAATCAAAAGACAACTGACAGAATGGGAGAAGATATTTGCAAACGACATATCATATAAAGGGCTAGTATCCAAAATCTATAAAGAAATTATCAAACTCAACACCCAAAGAACAAATAATCCAACCAGGAAATGGGCAGAGGACATGAACAGACATTTCTGCAAAGAAGACATCCAGATGGCCAACAGACACATGAAAAAGTGCTCCACATCACTCGGCATCAGGGAAATACAAATCAAAACCACAATGAGATATCACCTCACACCAGTCAGAATGGCTAAAATCAACAAGTCAGGAAATGACAGATGCTGGCGAGGATGCGGAGAAAGGGGAACCCTCCTACACTGTTGGTGGGAACGCAAGCTGGTGCAACCACTCTGGAAAACAGCATGGAGGTTCCTCAAAATGTTGAAAATAGAGTTACCCTATGACCCAGCAATCGCACTACTGGGTATTTACCCTAAAGATACAAATGTAGTGATCTGAAGGGACATGGGCACCCAACTGTCTATAGCAGCAATGTCCACAATAGCCAAACTATGGAAAGATCTAGATGTCCATCAACAGATGAATGGATCAAGAAGATGTGGTATATATACACAATGGAATACTATGCAGCCATCAGAAGAAATGAAATCTTGCCATTTGCGATGATGTGGGTGGAACTAGATGGTGTTATGCTGAGTGAGATAAGTCATTTAGAGAAAGACAATTATCATATGATCTCCCTGATATGAGGAATTTGAGAGGCAGGGCGGGGGGAAGGGTGGAGCACAGGGAAGGAAAAAAATGAAATAAGATGGGACCAAGGAGGGAAAGAAACCGTAAGAGACCCTTAATGTCACAAAACAAACTGAGGGTTGCTGGGCGGTCGGGGGGAGGGAGAGGGTGATGGACATTGGGGAGGGTATGTGCTATGGTGAGTGCTGGGAAGTGTGTAAACCTGGCGATTCACAGACCTGTACCCCTGGGGCTAATAATACATTGTATGTTAATAAAAATAATTTTTTAAAAAAGATTTTGTCCGTATATACAAGGGAATATTACTCAGCCATCAGAAAGGATGAATACCCAACTTCTGTAGCAACATGGACGGGGCTGGAGGAGATTCTGCTGAGTGAAACAAGTCAAGCAGAGAGAGTCAGCTACCATATGGTTTCACTTACTTGTGGAGCATAAGGGATAGCACGGAGGACATTAGGAGAAGGAAGGGAAAACGGAATTGGGGGAACCAGAGGGGGAGATGAACCGTGAGAGACTGTGGCCTATGAGAAACAAACTGAGGGTCTGGAGGGGTTGGGTGAGCCTGGTGGTGGGTGTTAAGGAGGGCACGGATGGCACAGAGCACTGGGTGTTACATATAAACAATGAATCGTGGAACACGACAACAAAAACTAATGACATACTGTATGGTGACTAACATAATAAAAAATAATAAATAAAAATAATAAATTCCCACGTTAAAAAAAAAGCAATAATTTTGACATTTTAAACAAATCAACTGAGTATACTCTACACTGATTGTAAGAGGGCAAGCTTTTGTTATGTTGACATTGGAATAAAGGGACCCAGCATCTGACAAGTGCACAAACAGGAATTCCAAGACCCTGGGATCCCAGGCCTGGCCTGGCCTCTGAGTAGCTGATATTTGGACGTGCACACGTCCGTCCTCAGATTCCCCATCTGTGAAAAAGGGCGGTTATACCTTCCCGAGCTGTCAAAGAGCACGGTAAGATGTAAGCAAAAGGTGCTGTGGGAAGGAGCCTATAAACAAAATATCCTTGTTTTAAATCAAATTCATTATATACAAATACAAACACTAAGTCCACTCTCATCATGTAATACTTGGTTTCTTTTTTTTTTTAGGATTTATTTATTTTTATTTATTTGACAGACAGAGATCACAAGCAGGCAGAGAGGCAGGCAGAGAGAGAGAGAGGGGGAAGCGGCTCCCTGCTGAGCAGAGAGCCTGATGCGGGGCTCGATCCCAGGACCCTGAGATCATGACCTGAGCCGAAGGCAGAGGCTTAACCCACTGAGCCACCCAGGCGCCCCAATACTTGGTTTCTAATTTTCCTCTTTGTGAGACATATTCATCTACCTGTTTATTCTATGATCTTTACTCAACTCTCGAGAAGACCATACTTTAGGAGCTAGGACAGGACAGTTTCCCCTGAAAGGTCTGAGCCGCAGGAGGGACCCGGCTGGAGGGCAGAGTGGCGTCCAGAGACCCCATCTCAACTCCTCGTCCCCTCCCCCTCCAGCTGTGCAGCCACTGCCCAGAGCCGGAGTCTGGCACTCCATGGCCAGCGCGCACAAAGCACACTTGAAGTCCACCCCGCTATGTACCCCAGACCCCTCCCCTAAAGGAAGGCTGCCCAGAGGCGACCTGAGGTCTGCTCCTCGCCCTGGCACCCAGCACCCCCACCCTGCCCAGGCCACGCACACACTTCCAGTAGCGAACAGGACACAGGACGCCGGACAGCATTCGTTACAAAGACAACAAACATTTTACTAAATATCCATCAATAACCCATGCTCACCACAAAAATGGAAGCAGTGAAGATACTTTTAACTATTTAAATGAGTTTGTCTCATGGACTTGCTCCTAACAAAACCAGGCTTGTTATGTAAATCTTTAATTGCCCTTGAACGGTTTCTGTCCCTTCCTATTTTATATAAAATAAGCCTAAGGTTAGAAAAGCACAAATAATGCCACTGATTGCAGCGGAGATGACATGAGGGCAGAACTTGCCCCCATAAGGGACGGGCTGACCCCAATTCCTCTCCTTCCCACACACGCAAACACCAAGAATCCAGGACTGACGACGGAGCAGGGGCCTGCCCCTGACTCCCGGCATCCCGGGGAGCTCGCCACGGAGCTCGCCACGGTGCCGCGGACAGCCCTGCAGCCGGGATTCTCTCCCTCTGCCCCGCCTCCGGCTCCAGGCAGCTCGCCAAGGCAAGGTGCAGGCGGCCTGCATCCCCAACCGGGACTGCGGTGGGCGCCCTCCTCCGTGCAGCCCACGGACAGGTCAAGGCTGAAGGACCTGAAGTGATAACCACTCGTCCGTGGGGAGACCCTATGTCCTTCTAGACAAGGAGCCAAAGGTGCCGCCATGCATCAGCTTAAGGGAGAGGAGCTGACCCGTGAGAAAGGAACAGATGTGAGGCTTCATCAGGACAGCGTGGCTTGGCAGGTGCCACTGAGGGGAGCACCTTCCTGCCTTCCCAAGAGATGCCGAAACTCAGCCCAAACCCTCTGGAGCTCACACCTTTAAATCAATGAAGAAGCTCAATAAATAAATAAAAATCTTTAAATCAATGAAGAAGCTCAGTAGGGATGTTCTCTCTAAATCCAAACACCCACCCCCAAACATACACACAACTACAGTACGCATCAGCTGGGGAAAGAGACCACGGAAATCCCACCCAGACCCCACAGGGACGCCCTCTTCCCCCCCATGCCCCGCCAACCTCTGCGGTGCCCTGGAGACCCCCGGGGGTCCCTGTGGCTGCACATCTCAGTGGACACACACATTCCCCAAATCCAAAGCCAAGAAGACCTTCAAAAGAAAACCCACACCGCACCTGGCTTATCTGTTCACGTCTGTCAGCACGAGAATAAAGGAGTCCTCCGCCGCATCAACACGACAGCTCACGAGGCCAAGTGTCTGAAGCCACGAAGCCCAAGGAGGTCAGCCTTGTGGGTACAACCTCACTCCCAGAGATGTCTGCACTGGGGACACACCTAGCCCTCACCCCTGCTGCAAACACGGAGGGAACCGGCACCCCAGAAATGAGAAGGAACAAGTCAGCCAACATACCACAGCCAACCCAGTCGTGAACCCAGCTCAGAGCCAGGGTCCCTCATGCCTCGCCCCGGAAGGACAGAAGAAAGGGCATTTCCCCTGGCTGTGGGGAGACGGATGCCAAGGGAAGCCACCCTGTGCCGGGACCGGGGGAACGAGTCGATGGTGCGCAGCGCGGTCAGGACCCACCGGGACGCAACCCCCACGAAAACAAACGATACGAGGATTCACAGAAACACGAGCCCCTGCAAGGGCTCCTCCTCCTGCTGCCAGAAAGATACCAAGGAACACCCGTGGTGGCCAGAGCCCGCCAGCCCTGTGGGAGGTCAGGGCGGGAACCTGTGCGGGAAGGAGCGCCCCAGGCCACCGAACCCAGCCACCTCGTGGGAGGTCGGGCGCCCGCCCTTCGGGGAAGCAAAGGGACAGCCACTGCCCTGACAGCACACCTCCCAGCTCCCCGCGGTCTTCGCAGCTCACGGTGGTTAGGAATAATACAGAAACACAAAGATTCTGAGTTTCAAAACCACACCTTTGGACACGAGCATGAAGCACGGGCTGAAAGGAGCTCGGGGCCAGGAAGCTTTGCCAACTCCCCTGAATGTGGTTCACCGGATCCCCAAACTCACACCAGCCTTCCCAAAGGGCGCGAGAAGAGGTCAGTCTCGGCCATGTCCAGTGTCACGTCAGGGTACGGCCTCCCTCTTAACATATGAACAATCCGACGAGTAATTAGTTATTTCATCTCCTGAAGAAGGCTAAAGCCATTTTAAAGTCCCTGCAACAAAACCCCACATTCCTACTCGTCTCCGTGCCTCCGAATGAAAGGCCTATTCAGCTCCGAGCATCTACGGGACCGTTTTTGTTCAAGAGCATTTATGTGGACAGACACGGAATGTCAAAAAATGCTCAGGCTGAGCTCTCAGAACCCACAGAGCACGTTTTCAAAGCCAAGGGTAAAACACCATCATGCCAGTCACCTAAATATTCTCTCTGCTTTCACCCAGAGGGGAAAAAAAGCCAAGTAAATGCCCCGTGTTCCACCCAAGACGAGGAAAAGCATTGCTCGAACCCGTCATGATTTCTAACCACCTCCCTCTCGTCACCAATGCCCAACAAATCTGCAAGATTATCTAAATGTATTTAGCTCTAATGCCACTGAAATTAGGCTGAAGAGCTTATAAATGGTTTGTGTATCTTCAGAATCCAAATGTGGGACTCGAACAAATTAACTCCTTTTAGTACGTGTACCCTGAGCTTTTCCAGAATGTTCTTTAAGCGACACATCCATAGAACTTCTCCAAGTCTTCCACTAACTGTCGTGGAACGCAGAGGCTGAGCAGAGGCACGTGGGTACCCGCAGACACACACACTGCCACACCCTCCGCTCACAGGGACCAGCCCTCTCGGGCGCACACCTGACGATCACAGCCGGGACCCCCAGACTGATAACCAGTGTGGGAATTTCAGGTGGAGATTGCCCGAGGAGGTGGCTTTTCAGGCCTGTCATTTCTGCCGGGTGTCATATCCAGTGCGGTGACGCGGAGACAGCACCTAGCTCACCTCTCGGGACGCGTGGGCTGGGTCAAGGCAGCCATGGAGGCCGACCCAGGTTCTAGGAAGCGATGGGGGGACGCCGTAGCTCGCAGAGCGTCAGGAGGTGTGCCGGGCCACAGCTGCCAGAGCACCTCGTGGACACCCCACAGCCACCCCAACACACACGAACCCGGGCCAGAGGTGGGAGGCGGCGGTTCTCAACTGGCCGCCCCGGAGTGTCACGGGGTACCTGTGCGCCACCAGGGGCGAGGCTGGGATTCGGTTCCTCTGCAGCTCCAGGTCTCAGGAACATCTGCCTTGCCTCTGGGTCACATTAGCAGCCAGAGGGAACAGGGCCCGCAGCGCCCCCCGGGCTCTGCCCGCCGCATCCGCCCCCCCGCAAGTCAGGTGCTCAGGCCCAGCCCCCAGCCTGACGCCAGCAGGAGAGGCCTCTGGGAGGTGAGGCCGTCGCAACAGGGCCCCACGATGGGATTCATGCCCTTGCAAGACCCTGGCTGCCGCAGGCCACCCTCAGGCTCCCTTAGTCCGCCCTGCCGTGGGAGGCCACGGTAAGAACCAAGAGGAGGACGGCCCTCGCCAGAACCGACCGCGCATGGACCCGCAGCCTCCGGAGCTGTGGGCCACCAGTGCCGATGGGCACAGCCCTGGTCGGGGTACTTGCTTACCGTGGCCCCGAGCTGAGACACGCGACCCCGCGACCCCACCCCGCCTGCTGGCCACGGCCCCTCCACCCACGGCCTCCACGGAGCACGGACCTCTTCTGGCCCTGCCCCCTTCCCAGACACTTTCATCAGAGCAGAAATCAAGATGATCTCCCAGACAAGCTTCGAAACCGTCTCAGCCGCTCCCGTTACCTTCCAGCCCCGGCGGGGGCTGCGGCGAGAGAAACGGCCAGTTAGGGAGCCGGAGCACCATGGGGGACGGGGGACACGAGTGCTCATTTGGGCGCAGGCCACACACCCCGGTAGGCTCTGTCCGATCACAGGTTGCTGCTTTTCCCACACATTCTCAGTACCAGCCAGTCACAGAAGCCGTAGTTCAAGGATACTGAACGGGCACTGCCGTCCGAGCTCCCAAGTGCAGGCCAGTGAAGACCCACGGACACTGCGGTACTTAGGACGACAGAAGGCGAGCACGCACCGCCCGGTGTGCGTGTGGGGTGGGGAGGGTCAGTCCTCTGCTCCCCGCATGCGACCTGAGAACCCCACCCCCCTCGGCCCAGGGCAGAGTGTTGGGGGCTCGGAGATAGTTGGGTGCCAGGACTCAAACACACAACATTTCAGATCTCAGTGAGGTTTTCTTCCTAAAATGGGAAATCGGGGCAGCACATGTGGACGCCTACCGCCATCTCAACTACTAGCATTCGGGGGTCTTGAGACATCATGAGAATCCAAATCTATTAGCTTCACACCAGATCCCAGAGTTTCCTGAAATGTTTTTTTCTGTTTGCCAGTCAGGACTGTCTCGCCAAATCTAGGGACATCTAAGTCCCTGACCAAAAACGTCACATCACCACAAATCTCCAGACGGATGGTAGCCCTGCCCTTAGCCCTGGTCTAAATATATAAACAGTTATTCGTTGAAGACAGGTCTTGAGGCACATTCTCAGTGGAAACCAGAAGTCATGACATTTCATCATCCCCGTTTTGGGTGCTGCCAAAATGGTCTTTGACACAGGAGTCATTTCTCAAGGGTGACGTGATTTAACCTTCAGCCCGTCTACGGTACTGCTCCTCCTCGAACTACAGCCCACGGCTCACCCAGACCTTGGGTTGTTTGTCTAGCCACAAGGACCACGTAATGATCACGCCATAAAACCGCCTTCCTGGAAATTTCTCTCACACCTGTAAAGGTAAACATGGAAGTGTGAATGCTCCCGCGTCCAGCACAGAAGGAATCCCCGTCACCCAGAACAAGACCACTCTCCCAGGCCGGCCAGGACACACCAGCCCTCAGGTCTTGAGCCCAGGCTCCGACAGCCCCCTGCAAACACGCCACCTCTGGGCCCACGTCCGCAGTCCCCACGTGTGAAGCACCGCCCCTCCCAAGATGAAAACTCAGTCCCTCCATCCCGGACCCTGCCGTGGCCAGGGTGATACCCCACACCAAGCCACAGAACCCCTGGACGCCGTCGTCTTCCTGAATGGGTCCCCAGAGCCTGGCACAAGGTCTGCCGCAGGGAAGCTTCTGTAAGTGAGATGACACGTGGACAGCGAATCCATTCTCTTCATTCTGCTTTGCGAACGTGAGCGGACGGCTGACTCACCAGCCCCGTCCGGCCGCCGTGCCCGGCCTCCATTGTGGCGTGGCAGAGCTAGACCGCAGCAAACCTGACTAGAGCCCAAAGAGGGCTTCCTAGCAAGTACTTCACAAGAAGCCAGAATATACCCCCAAAAACCAAAACCACACATGCCTGTATTCAGGACGTGCGAGATCTCCCGCAGCACGCACACACGTGCCTGGGCTCCATACTGAGGGAACCCTCCAAGACGGACCTCATGGTGCCCTGAATGGGGCCGAGCACAGAGCAGGCCCCCCAACATCCTATTTACTCTAACGGGGTCCTTCAGCACCAGGGAGGGGTGCTCGGTCTGCCCTTAAGGCCTCCGAGGCTGCAGCACGCCTTTCCCCCTCCTCTTCTCTCCAGGAGGCCTTGAAGACACAGACGTGACCTCGACAGAGAGGGCAGTTCGAGCGTGGATGAGACCCTGAGACCCGAGAGGCCGGCACCGTGGACCTGGGGGATCTCGTGCCCTTGGAAAGCACGTAACCACCCACTGAGCTATGACCAGCACAGCCAGGATGGAGCAAGGACACGCCGGAATCCTCGTGCCTTGAAAGGAGCTGACCCATCCCCTGTTTCCAGGTTTTCAGGCAGACTCGGAGAGGACCCCTCACAGCCATATACGTCCATGAGTCCACGCGGGACGTGTCCACTTCCACGAACAAATCACAGCGCCGCCCTCATCGACAGGGACTCGGGGAACCACGACTTATAATCCTCGGGGTGGACAGGAAGGGGAATCTACAATGAGATTGTAGCATTTTACCCGTTCAGACAAAGCCAGATGGGTTTCCAAAGCCAGCTGCGCCGTGTCACTGACCTACATGATCCCGCTGGGTGAGCGCCCCAGACGGGGACACAGGCTCCCTGAGGGCGGTCACTGCCACCCGTTCTCCCCCAAACACACACAGGGCTCATCGGGAAGTCTGATGGGACGTCCCCAACCCTCCCGTCACCACACACAAAGATCACCTCCAAAACACACCAGCACTTGCATTCGGAACAGACTGGGGGTAACCCTCCCCCGGACCTGTGGCATGTTGCCCACAACACGGGGGGTTCACTACAGAGCGTCTTGTATAAAAATAGGAGCATTCCAAGGGATTATCAGTCCCGTGACACAGCCAGCGCACCACTCACCCCAGTGCCCAGTGCCCAGCACAGTGTTTGCTAAAACTATGACTAACTTGTTCCCCTGCAATTCTGAGCGCGTTCAGAGCAGAAAACCACTGAATCGCACGCATAATCCTCACGGCTCCTGTCACGGTCGTCAGAGAAACAGAAATACGTTTGCGCCAGAAAAAGAAAAGGTAGGAACACAGTTATCTGCTATGACTCATTGTGCTAAATTCAATGTAAAATTGCTAAAAATATTAAGATACAAATACGATTAGAATATATTTAACTATCTCCCCCTAAATTCAAGTCCCTGTTAAGCACTGTGACCTTTTCCCTCATCATACAAACTTTCCAGAAGTAAACACTAGAATTAACAAGATGACAACTTCTCCTGGTTCTGGAATCCGGAGGAAAGTGGCAGAGGAAGGTCGCTCCCTCAGCTGTCGGGGACTGTGATCTCGCAAAGCATCAGAGGGGGAAGGAGCGGCTGCCCCTGCTCACCCCCAGTCCAGGAAGCAACGCGAAAGCCGGCTGGAGGTCTTGGCAGCCTCTTGCAGCAAAGCCGGTATTTTAAGAACAAGAGTAATTTCCTGAATTAACAACAGCTCCCACGGTGTCTTTTCAAAACCAGTTCATACGATCTAATAATTAACTCAGAAAACAACACAAGTCATCCTTTATGTTTGAAAAAAGAGGGTTATTTTTCCCCCAAAATAGTTTCCCCTTCTTTCAAATGGTTTAGCTTAATCTAATGCTGAGACTATTTAACGGATAGTCTCATGTTTCTTGGCTTTTTTGGGGGGGGGGTAAGATTTTGTTAATTTACTTGAGAGCGAGAGAATGAGAGAGCCTGAGATGGGGCGGAGCAGAGGGAGCAGCAGACCCCACTGAGCTGAGCGGGGAGCCTGATGCGGACTCCACCCCAGGACCCCAGGGACCTTAGTTGAAGACACAGGCTTCACCCACCCAGGCGCCCTTCCTTGGTTTTTCTAATCGCAGTAAAGATACAGTGTCAGTTCCCGTGTACAATGTAGCAATCCAACACTTCCTTCCACGCCCTGTGCTGATCAGGACACCTGCGCTCCTTCGCCCCGTCACCCGTCTCCCCCACCCCGCCACCTCCCCGCTGCCGGCCAGCACTGCCTTCTCTAGAGCGATGAGTCTGCTTCTTGGTTTGTCGCCGTTTTGCTTCTTATACTCCACACGCGTGAAACCATACGGTGCCTTTCTCTGACTTCAGCAGCGTATATTCCCTAGATCCACTCGTGTTGCAAATGACAAGATCTCGCTCGTTTTAAGGCCACTGTTCCACTGTGCACACCCACACCACATCTTCCTTCTCGATGGGTCAGTCAGTAGGTCAACGCTGCGGCTGCTTCTGCATCTTGGCTGCTGTCGGTAACGCGGCTATAAACACAGGCCGCGCAGACCTGGCCATTTAGTACTTTCGTGCCCTTTGGGTAAATACCCAGTAGTGAGGCAGCTCTTCAACTTACGGAGGACCCTCCGTGCTGTTTCCCAGAGCGGCTGCACCCGCTCGCTTTCCCACCAACAGTGTAAGGTCACTTTTTCTCTGCATCGTCGCCAACACCTGTTGTTTCTTGTGTTGTTGATTTTAGCCGTCCTGACGGGCATGAGGTGGGATCTCATTGTGGTTTGGATTTGCATCTCCCTGATAGCGAGTGGTGATGAGCATCTGTACGTCTTCTTTGGAGAAATGTCTGTTCAGGTCTTCTGGACATTTTTAATCAGACTTTTTTTTTCTTGGTGTTACTCTGTGGGCACTTAGTTTGAGATAACATTAGAGCGGCTAACATTTCCCAAATACAGAACCAAGGACAAAAACAAACAAAACAAACAAACCAACAAACAAAAACTGATTTTAAAAAAAGAATATTTTTAGTTATATTGACAAAAGACCCTAAGATGCGACAAGCATCAAGTCCCTCGGTCTCACCATTTCCAGAAGCCCTTGCCAGAGTTCCTCAGGCTCTTCCAAGCGTCCTGATCCCCCCAACCCAGGCAAACCAGCTGCCTTCTTGGTCCCACACAGCCTTTCTCAAAGCATCAGTGCGCACCTGAAATGCGAGAGCCCACTCACCAACATGTCCTGAAACTTCCCCTCCTGGAGCTTTTCTGGATTTAGTGCTCAAAAGTCCTAACACTTGCTTTCCATTCACTTACTCTGGGCCATGAACCACTGGATGCCTTCTGTGCAACTAAAAGGATAAAAGGGAAAAAGAGGAAGGCGGCCCAGCGAGGGCAGGGACTGTCGCCTGTCTCCCTAAGGGCCCAGAGCACAGCACTTATTAGCAGAATTAACATCAGTATTTCGACTAGAGGTTGAAAACCATCCCTGCGGTTTCAGACCCTCGGATCCACACACGCATGTGGCCTGGGGCCACTCACAACTCGTGTCCGAACCCTGTCCAGACGGGCCTTCGAATTTCAGGGTTTGCAGACACAGCTGCGTTTGTCATTATTTTGTTTTGTTTAAGGAATCTCTTATTTTCACAAATAAAACATCGGGTATCTAACGTATCCTTAAACCCAGTACCTTGAGCTGGGCTCCATCTTGACGTGAGGATGCAGTGCTAGGAAGAAGCGCCCCCGGACCCGTCTGGGCTACTGCAGAACCGAAGCCCCCAGGAGGAAGGCACATGCGGGGCAGGACTGAGAGGAAAAACGGTTTCCTTGAAGTCTGATTTTGAAAGAACAGAGGCGTCTAAAACATATTCTGTACCCTGTACTCACCAGCCCCCGGAAAGGACTGCTCGCGGGAACACAATGGGTCGGCTCACACCAGGGCTGTATCTGCCCATGCTGGCGATCCAGCTGCGTGATGTCCACACGTGCTCAAAGCACAGGATCAGAACCACACGGAGTTGCTCACTGCTTTGAACGGAGGCAGAACTTTGAGAAAGGAAAGGAACAGTAAAGTCCCGCAGAGCTAAGTGTGACCTTTCTTCGAGGTCAGAAAAGGTAGAGTTCACATGAAACACGCTGGTTTGTGATTCACAGCACTTGCTTCCTTGCTGGTGTCACCCCTAAATAAATTTAGTATTTTCAAGGACTAATGATCGGGGCTCCTGGGTGGCTCAGCCGGTTAAGGCCTGACTCCTGATTTTGGCTCAGGTCGGGATCTCAGGGTCCTGGGATGGAGCCCTGTGTTGGGCTCTGTGCCCAGTGGGGAGTCTGCTTCCCCCTCTGCCCCGCCCCCTGCATGCTCTTTCTCTAAAAAAATAAATAGGACCTTAAAAATAAACGACTACTGACCATTCTCAGCAAACCATTCTCACAGTACATTGTGAACTGGCTGCGCATCGGGGCGTGTTCTGGCCGCACGCTTTCCCTGCCCTTGCTCATGGTGGAACCTTCCGCGCCTGTGAAGCTGGCTGTACGGGACGGACGTGTCTGGTTTAGGTCAACAGCAGAGTCTTGGGTGACGGGCTCACCTACAGAAGAACCCTTGCTTTATATGGGAAAGGACTGTGGATTTATAAGTGGATTTTAAGATTTCTAATTCCATTCCACAAGAACTTTAAAGAACAGCTATGCCGAAATCTAAGGGCATCTGCTCCCTGTAAGCCATCGAGAGCACAGTCTGGACGGGCACGGCCTCCGCGTCTCTGGAGCCTGTAGGATGAGCACACGCTCCGCGGCCCCTCCCAAACCAGGGACTCTGAACCTCTGGGTGTGGGCCCGCGGGGCTTCTCCAGCTCACAGGTGCTGAGGGACAAGCACCAGGCTCTGTGGGTTCCCAGAAGCTGATGAAGAGAGACCCGACCTTTCAACCTTCATGTCACAGATCTGCTTAAGCCGAGCAGGGAACGAGCGTTCGACCGCAGAACACCCTATCCCCGAACACTGCGCATCTCTGCACGAGACATCAGAAACCCAGCGTGAAGCCTTAGCTCACCTAACAAGTCAAGTTCGACAATGAGTCACAGACAAGTGGGCTCCAGGCGGCCCCACACTTGGGGCCGACGCCAGCACATTCCGCCATGAGTTAAAGAAGCGATGTCAGGAGCACACCCCTCAGAGGGAGGGGTGCTCACCGCTGCTCCTGGCAAGGGCCCAGGTCAGCCAGGGCGTCCTGGAGGCCAGGACAGCACGGTAACCCTCAGCCTCCGTGCTCACACGTCCAGGACTGGGTGCGACAGGTTCAGTGAGGAAACCCGCCTCTCTAAATAAGCAGCTTGTCCTGGCGTCGGAGCAGAGAGCGGCTGCCTGGAATGCGCCTGCCAGCGCTGGGAGGGGCAGCCAGCTGGGAGGGACCCAGCCGGTCAGGAATCCGACTGGGAGGCCAGTCAAGGCAGCGAGCACTGGCGGCACTGGCTCACATTCCTGGCAAGGCTGGGGCGGGCACACACCGCCCCACTTTCCACCCTGACAGTGTGGACGGTGTGGACACCTAACGTCTTAATAATGACCACGTTTCTCCCTCGTGATCGATGCCATGGGGTCACCCCAGGGGGTCACCGAGCAAGGGAACACTCTGAGCCTGAATCTCAAGTGGACATCAGAGCAGGAGCTGCTGCTCAGGAACGGGCTCCACCATGCTGCTCCCTCCTGCCCGGAAATGCAGCCAAGGCAGCCACTCCACGGGCGCATGGCTTCCCGGGCAGACAGGCCCCGGAGGGCGGCTCTGCGACGCACATGCATCGGCCCAAACAGGTCACCCCCGGGCTGCTGCCCTGCCTCCGACTTGACCCGGGGACTCTCTCTCCTGCGCAGCCTGCCAGAGGCCGGGGTCCCCTCACAGCGGGGAATGCACTCCCGGCCCCCGAGCCCACAGCACCGGGGACCAGGAGACGCAGCTCAGTGACGGTTGCCAGCATCTCTCCTTTCAAAGTGCCAATACTCCTCACTCAAACGAGTGGGCACACAACCTCCTTCTTTCCATACACGAAATACGGACAACTCTTCAGAGTCTGCACTTGGCCAGGAATCAAAGCAGAGTTCCACCTGTGCTCACAACGCGAGGTCAACACACACGGTGCAGACAGTGGGAGCGAGGGTCTCCTGGCCAAAACACTCCCGCAGACTCCCGGGGATGGGGCCTGCCCAGGGAGGCAAGGAGCGCCCGCATCCCCTGTTTGCCCCCAACCCGCTTCTGAGACCAACAAACCAAAAGGCTAAGAGTGGATCAGCGGAGACAGGAGGCCATCCGGACGCACACAGGCCACAGAGTCCGCCCACATCCCAGCCACGAAGACTGAAGGGCACCCTCAGCCCTCCTGTGAGGTGCCCTTCCTCTGGGACGGCCCCAGAAGATGGAGACGACCCACCTGTGCTCTGTCCAAACAGAAGCCAACAGTCATATGGGGATGCCAAGCACCTGAACACGAGCTCGTGTGACTCAGGGACCGAACTTTCCGTTAATAAACTTCTTCCGCAAATGCATTTACTTCCTGTAGTTAAACTCACAAAAGCGGGTGGTGACGTGACGGCCAGCACCGTGGACAGCACAGCTCGAGGGGGTCTGTACGTGCCCTGAGGCTCTTCCCCTTGTCCTAAGCATTTCAAGGCATGAGGACAAAGCAAGTCACCGGGTAAAAGGACACACAGGTGTGGCGGGAAGAACCCAGCCCTGGCGTCAGCCTGCCTTTGAGCCCTGGCCCTACCACGTGCGTGACCTTGTCTCTGCGTCCCCTGCGGGAGTGGTGACCCAGCTACCTGGGCAGGTGCGCACAGGGATGACAGCCTGCCCACCCACGCTACCAGCGGTCACCCTCTGCCACACAGGCAGCTCCTGTCCCAGGCAGGCAGGGGAGAGCGCTGCCACCACACAGCCCAGTGCTCCTCGACGAACCCACGTGGACGCTTCACTGGGACGTGGTGTAGGACCCAAGCAGCCCCTGGGGGCTCCTCCGTGCGCCTGCCAAAATGCAGGTGACAGAAATAGAAACCTCGTGTGCTTTCTTCTTTCAGAAGGAATCATCGGCACAGCTGTTGACGAGAAGCGAGCACATGGCTCCTGCCTTCAGCCCATCACCAGGCATGACCACGGCTGCGTTCGTGGCCTGGGAACGTGCAGACTCTCCTGGGGGCAGGTGTAACTGTGGAGACACAGGTCGCTGCTGAGGTTGCCTCCTCGGACACGTTCAACAGACCCAAGCTTCACGTGCACCCCCTTGGCTGTTTACGGGCACTGTCCTCCGGCGCAGGAGAGACACAGGGACAGCATTGCCAAGGGCCCCCTCGACAGACAGTGCTGGTGTACTTGGCACACAGAGGGACACAGCCCAGAGCACGGTCTCCACACCGTGTCCCCCAGTGGAACTTTGGATGCGTCTGAAACGACGTCACCAACGGATTTCACCCATGGAGGAGACACCCACGCCCAGCACGCGGCCACTGGGAACGGTGCTGGGCTTCCTGTGGAAAACCCCTTTCCGTTACTGTCACTGACGCTTGGTTGACACTGAAAACCCGCACCTCTGCGCCAGATTACACTCATGCTCAAGGCGACGGGGACTGCACTCCCCTCACATCATCCACGGGGCTCCTGCCATGAAACGCTACCCAGAGACCAGGCGCCCCTCGCTACTTCGTGTCCCAACCAGTTCCTGGGTCTTCAGGACAGCTGCGCTGATTCCCAGTTTCAGGACGTGCGAGAGGCTTGGGGCTTAGGGGAAGAAGCCTCTGGTGCCATATGGACCTCCAGCTCCCTTCGTCCCGGTGCCCCTGGAGACAGCGGAGACACACGGGGCTGGGCTGCAGCCTCGCACGGAAGCTCAGGCTCCCGTCTGCGCACCGCTCAGGCTAACCCCGACCTGTAGGGCTTGTTGGGGGAAAAACATCCTATTCTTCTTACTTCGGGCTCCAAAACAACCACGGAATTTCTAACAGTGTCCTCAACTTGATTTCCAAGCCCCAGACTTAACCTGGACGACCTGGTGCAGACCTCGCGAGTAAGAGCCGCAGTAAGAGCTCCCACGGCACGACGGGCGATCCCAAGGAAAGCCCCGGCTAACCGGCTAACCGTCGGCAGACAGCGCGCGGGACCAGTTTCCTAAACCAATCAACCAGCGAAGCAGTGAGAGCGTCTTCAGTCAAATGCAAATTAATTTGCTTCCTTCGTAAAAGTGTTGGTTTTTGTTTTTGTTTTTTTCAGGATGAATTTTTAAATCTACAAAGTGCTAAGGAAAATCTCATAAATTTATGTTTCTCCTGAGTAGGCCTGTGTCCACCTCCTCTGATGGGAGCACAGGGAACCCCTCCTCTGGGTCCCGTCGGCAAGAACAAAGCAGCCGGGCTGGCCTGACTGGAGCGGATGGCGAAGAAACCACGCCGCCCTGAGTCTCCCCCAGGCAGAGTCTCTTAGGGTCACTGCCGGATCCACACGAGTCCAGCACTGTGTCTGCCACAGAGTGAATATCGGGCTGACAGAATTCCCTCCCATGAGGCCGCGGTCCCCTGCAAGGTCAGAACCCGGTCCCTGGCCCCCTCGGAATACTCAGGGGCAGTCACAGAGAGGGTACGGGGCTGCCTAGCCATCTGCACTCAACTAGGTCTTCTGGCGACAAGGCTGGAGCGCCCTGTGGCTGATCAAAGGCAGCCGTGACCTCCTTCCGGCCACGCTGGGCTCAATCATCTTCACCGCCGAAAGGGACCGGGATTTGCCTGTTGGAGTCCAGACGGGCAGGGCTGGGAGGCAGAAAGACAGGGAGACAGGGCGATCCCTGAGGCCCCAGGGTGAGGCAGGGCCCGTGGGGCAAGGTGGCCGTGCCCCCCAGGGAGGGAGATCTCACCGAATTTAGTAACGAACTGCGAAGCCACAGCCCACACACAGCCCAGGCGCCTCCTGGGCAGGAAGAGAGGAGGCAGGACCCTCCCCTGCAGAGCAGCACACCTTCAGCCGCAGGCGGGAGAGCTCCCCAAGGCACAGGGCAAGGCCGAGTGCCAAGAGGAAGGGGCAGGAAAGAGCTTCATTCCTGGGGAAGGGGCAGAAGTGTCTACGGCCAATGGTAAGAGGAGGAGGCTGGTTGCCATGAGGAAGACAGCTGACGTCACCCAAAAAGCCCCATGGTCCCCAGGTCAGGGGCTGTGGATGAGCCATGTGGGGCGCCCTCTCCCCCATGCCCAGCGGCAGTGGCAGCCTACGGGGCATGAGGACACAGAGACACCCCAACTTCTGACCCGAGGGTGGGTCAGGAGTCCCGAAAAAACCTGTAGACGCCGGACCCAGGACTGAGAAGGGGCCACAACAACAAATCCTAAACCCCACCCCACACCAGTGATGCTGCAAAAGAGCGGGACCATTTCCAGCATGAACACTCTTCCCTTTAGTCTCTGCCCTCCTATGCTGGGGTCAGGCGTTCCATCAAAAACACACAAATTGGGGCGCCTGGGTGGCTCAGTAGTTAAAGCCTCTGCCTTCGGCTCAGGTCATGATCCCAGAGTTCTGGGATCGAGCCCCGCATCGGGCTCTCTGCTCAGCAGTGAGCCTGCTTCCTCCTCTCTCTCTCTGCCTGCCTCTCTGCCTGCTTGTGATCTCTGTCAAATAAATAAATAAAATATTTAAACACACACACACAAATTATGTTAACTGTACTGGAGTTTAAAAACTTTTTAAAAAATGAAGACACATGACAAAAAGCAATAAAAAATTTAAAAATAAACCCAGAACCTACAGGCAAAGCCACCCACAGAACCAGACACAGATAGGACCTAGAAGTAACAACAAACAGAATGGGAAGTTTTCAAAATGATGATTAATGTGTGAAAGGTTCTAATGGAAAGTGTGCTCAACACACATGGAGAGATGAGGGACTTCAAAGAGGAAGAAACTCTAAGGTAAAAAATGAAAAGGATGGGGCGCCTGGGTGGCTCAGTGGGTGAAGCCACTGCCTTCGGCTCAGGTCATGATCTCAGGGTCCTGGGATTGAGCCTCACACCCGGCTCCCTGCTCAGCGGGGAGCCTGCTTCCCCCTTTCTCTGCCTGCCTCTCTGCCTACTTGTGGTCTCTGCCTGTCAAATACATAAATAACAATCTTTTTTTAAAAATGAAAAGGAAACAAAAGAAAAACATGGTAACAAAGGAGAATGCCTTCAACAGGCTCATCAGTAGAGCCAACCCACGCTGGGGAAGGAGGACCCGGACACAGATCGAGAATCACCGAAACGGAAGCACAAAGAGAAAGGAAAGCATCCGGAACACAGCACCCACGGCTGGGGGGGTCTCACAGAACAGCGGAAAGAGGAGAAAAGAATAGCTAAAGAGACAACCACCAGGGATTACCAAAACTAATGAAAGACATAAATCCGCAGATGGCAGAAGCTCCAAGAATCTTGAGCTGGAAAACCCTGCACGTCATCGTGTGGTGATTCTCCATGGTGAGAGAGTCCCCTCTCTCACCGGGACAACCCAGGGGGCTCTGTCCAGCCATACACACCCGAGACGTCCTCTGCAGGAACATCCCTGCCTTCGCAAATCTATGTTCTTCCGATATGTCGGATCAGGGAAAACGGGTTTAAAAGCACTTATTTTGATCCAATCAAATCCAAGCATTTTAAAGCGACCGTTGAAGGAAAAATGGGTATGTGTAGCTCAGTACCAGCAGAAGCAAATAACATCAGTGGAGACATATTTAGTGCCTCCATCTACCAGGACCTTCCAATGAGCAGTTCTTTAAAATCTAAGATGACAGTCTCTTCCTATAAATAATAAATTTTAAAAATTAGTTATCTGTGCAAACGTCTGGTTTTAAGAGTCTCACTTCCACAAAGCCAACCAAGGACAACAAATATAATTCCAGCTCACAAGTGCAGGGGTTTAGTTCGGCCATCACACCTGAGAAACCATCACTGTAATCACCTTCAGCACTGGCTAAAGAGCTTCCCAGATTTCAGGAGACCCGCCCGACCCCTGGTAACCTGATGCATTCACCCCGGAATAAACACCGTAACCCACATGCCTCATGGAGGACACCAGTGCCACCTCAGCGGTGGAATCCGTGCACGTGCCCCACCTCGACCGTCTCCTGTCCCTCTCACCAGCGGCTGTCCATCTCCTTTGGTGGCAGCCCGTGGGGTTCACCTGAGCTCTGGTCTCCTGTGCTCACACATCCTCAGGATATCAGCTGGGGACGCAGGTGCCCTGCGAACGTGTCCCCTGACACGTTCCCAGCCTGAGGGAACCTCCTACGGCATGCTGACCACCAGGGAGCCCTTGCTGAGGTAGCCCTTGCTCCCCAAGCTCAGTGTGCCCAGAGACAACCACAGATGTCACCCCACTCTTCTTCAGGTCCACACCGAAAATCTGTGATTCATCCTGGAGTC
Organism: Mustela nigripes; assembly: GCF_022355385.1. NCBI lineage: Eukaryota > Metazoa > Chordata > Mammalia > Carnivora > Mustelidae > Mustela > Mustela nigripes. The sequence continues at coordinate 108,825,988 of NC_081562.1, forward strand.
GCGGTCCTCTCACCCCTCACTCCGCACAGCCGGCAAGTGTGGGGCCTTCCTGACGCCCCGTGAAAGTTCTCTCTATCCCTCCTCACACCGCGAGCTCCTCACCGCTCACCTCAAGTGCGTAAGGACCCTCCCCACTCCTGGCCCGTGGCCCCTCCCTGGCAGTCCTCCCCACCCCCAGGCTGAGGTGACCAGCACGAGGCTGGGGCTCGGGTCTGGAGTCAGGACCGACCCGGATACTGGCCGCGTCACGAACCAGTCGTGCGACCGTAAGGACACACGTTAGACCCTCAGGGCTTCTCAAATGTACAAACGGGCAACAGACGAGCCAACCGCGGAGAGCACTGTCAAGGCCAGATGAGGTCACCACAGCCCTCACACACGTGACAAGTGACGTGCAAATCTCCCACGTCTCTGGCGGCGATCGTTGGAGGATCCCCACCATCAAAATACAACGTGAACTGCCAGGCAGGTGGGGCAGCGCTCGCTGGGACCCCCCGCCACCGGCACAAGCTCCGCACACCTCAGCTCTCCCCAATCCCTCCCCTGAAGCCCCACGCTCTCGCCGACCGCCCCTTCCACGGGGCGAGGCGGACGCGGCTCCCATGCACCTGCCCCCTCCCCACACTCTGGCGCCTCAAGCAGCCCCTGCCTCTGCCAGAACACCATTCCCAGGAGACCCTCCCTTCCCGCGTTCATCCTGCGCCTTCTCCCCGCCTTGAAGAGTCTTTTAGAGCCGTTTCAGGTTCTCAGCCCAACTGAGGGGAAGGGACAGAGGTTTCCCACACACCCTGCCCCCCACACTCACAACCCCCCACTGCGAACACCCGCCCGATGGTGCGTCTGCTGCCACACCCACAGGTCACCGTCACCCTGACTCCACCGTGGACACTAGGGCCCCTCTCGCTGCTGCGCATCCCGGGCTCTGGACACACGCATCTGTGTCCTCAGTGTCCCACGGTGGTCTCACTGCCCTAAGAATCCCCCGTGCTCCACCCGCTTGCGCCCCCCCCCCCCCCCCGCAGCCTCTGACAACCCTGATCTACCTCCTCAGCTCACCTCAGCAAGAACACCGCCCAGCTGGACGCCCGCGTGCGGCCTTCCGAGTGCCGTCCTCCACTTGGGAACAGGCAGTACAGCCCCCCGGGTCTCCCCGCACTGACGCACGCTCAGGGAATCACGTCCCCTGTCTGCGCGTCAGAGTTTACTCACCCACCGCCTGCTGGGGGACGTCTTGGTTGTTTCCAAGTTTGGGCAATTATGACGGAAGCTGCTAGAAACAGGGGTGTCTGGGGGACGCAGTCCCTTAAGCATCTGCGTCTGTCTCAGCTCAGCTCAGGTCATGATCCCAGGGTTGGAGTCTCGAGCCCCGTGTCGGGCTCCCTGCTCTGCGGGGGTCTGCTTCTCCTCCCCTCTGCCTGCCGCGCCTTCTACTTGCGCGCTCTCTCAAATAAATAAACAAAATCTTAAAAAAAAAAAAAAAGATTTTCAAAAAGCTTCCAGGAACGGCTGCCTGCAGTTCTCTGTGTGGACGTGAGTCTTCAGCGCTTCTGTGCGAACGCCGAGGACGATGAGAGCCGGACCGGGTGCTGCGCGGGCTCAGCGGGCTCAGCGTCAGTCAGACAGTCCTCCAGGGGTCGCTCCGCTCTGCCGTCCGCAGCCATGAGCGCTCCCGTCTCTCCACGTCCCCCCCAGCATCTGCTGCCGTCCGTCCCGGACTCCGGCCATGGCAACGGCGCGCACCGGCATGGCTCCCTCTTGCGCGGAAACTCACTCCGCTTTCGAGCACAGCACTGAATACAAACGAGGCAGCGTCGCGGCTGGCCGGCTCGGACACAGTGCACAGGGCTCCGGCGTGGGCTCTGACCCGGAGCCAGGTCTCGCCCAAGAGCCCGAGTTGTTTTAAACCCTCAGTACTTTAAGGTGCTGCCGAAACGTACTCTGTCCATAAATGCTAAAAACAGAGAAATAAAACCAATACTTCAACTGCTGATGCAACAGTAATAGTGATGAAGCTAAAAATTTGCCTAACAGTAAGATTTTTTGCATTTTTTCAAATCGGTAACATTTTCTTATGCGTACTCTGGGTAGTCGAGTGCTCCACTTACAGAACTACAAGTGCCCCTTTGAGAAGTAAGGTTTCTGGCAGGAGGTAAGGAGAGGAAAGCCTTGAGCTGCGTCCTGGTGGGCTCGTCAGAGCCGAGGGGATGTCTGCTGGGACGAGGACGGGCCTCCTCTGCCGGCTCTCGCCCCGGGCCCTCACCCGGCACGCCCGGCCCCGGCTGGGTGCACCGGCCGCCCGTGTTTCTCAGATGCCCCGCACGCCGCGGCTGCTCCCGCGGCAAACAGACCCCGGCCAGCGAGCGCTCTGCCCACGGGTCACGCGGGTTCAGACACCGCGGCTCCCGGAGAGCCGCACCCACACGCTACGTGTATTTGCGGCGATGACTCCTGAAGAGTCCCTTTTAAATCATCACGGGTCCTGCTTGCTTTTCTGCAACTACGTTAAAAGACCGTTCTCTGTTATCGACGCCAAAACACCGGGTGAATCATGATTTGGGGAACTGAGGCGCTCTGGAAACTGACCAGCACTGAGTACATCCCCCGCCGTTTCCAGCTACGAAACAACGCGACCTCCATGCCCTCAGGACAAACACCCCGGAGGGCTCTGCCGGACACAGAGTCTCCAGGCGAGTGCACCGCAGAGTGCCGGCCACACCACTGCCCAGAAGCAGTTTCCTCTCCTGGTGAGGACGGTCTCTGTGACAAAACTGAACGCAGACATTTTGCTCGCTCGGATGGTTCTGACCAGAGCGGCAGAACAGGCCGTCCACCCTCCGTGTGGGCCGCTTTCCGCTTTCCTGCTGTTCTCCTCCCTTTCACGTATCCAGGGTGACCCAAGGGGTTTTAGTCTTGCTTTGGGGAGTGTGGGGCGCTTGCACGCACGCGCTGGTTCCTCAGTCCGGAGCCCCAGTCTCCTGGAACGGCCTCTCCTGCGTGCGGCAGGAGCCCTACACGGGGGTTTGGAAACGGTCCTTGCCTTGCGGTGCTGGGCATTCCGGTGGCTCTGGACCTGGGGAGGGGCGGGCAGTGGCAGGGACAGGGGCCACCAAGTGCCACTGGCCGCAGACGTGTGGGGCACGGAGCAGCGGGGCCCCACGCACACACGCACACGGCCGGCGGGGCGCAGCGGCAGGGCACGGCGGGAACAATAGGCCCAAGAAGCGGTGGGAGGAATCAAAGACAGCGTTCGGTGTCGTGCGCGGCGGGGGCCGCCTGTCCTGCGCACCGGCCGGGGCCCTCCTGTGAGCGTGTCCTGGCCGCCCGGCCCGGGAGCAGAGGGTGCTGGTGCGACGTTCTGACCGGACATGTGTCCCATGGAGCCGCGTCCAGGTCGGGCCAGTGCAGTGGGACGCGGGGCAGACGACTCCTGCCCAGCGGCCCAGGGGTCCCAGGGCTTGGTGTTATTTTCAGTCGTGGTCGTGGGATCCCTCATGCACCGGCCTGTTGGAAATGCAGCGAGTCCCTCTGCGAGTGGACGGCTCTACGGTTTCTGGCCCCGTGTCCTCCACTGCAGCAGGGCCCAGGCTGGGGTGAGCCTGCTGTCCACCGGAGCCTGCTGACCAGCTGCCAGGCCAGGTCTGGGAGCAGGGGTGCGAACGGGCCCATCGAGGGCGTCCTGTTAGGCGTGATGTCTGCTCTCGCTGTCCCTCCGCGTCCCGGAGTAGCTCCTGGTTCCTGGGCCGGGTGAAGCTGGGAAACAGGCTCCTGGGGATGGGTTGGGGTGTTGTCTAGCAGCGTGGGTTAACTTTGGGGTCCAGGGCCGCAGGCTGCCGGGACCCCTCACTGTCTCTTCAGGCGCACGCACTGCGCCGTCCTAACTGAAACCCCCGTAATGGGTCGAGCTCGTGACCCCTTGGACAGTCTCTCGGCCCCGTCCCGGGTCTTCTTGCTGGAAGAGACTGAAGTTGTCCTGCATGCGACTCTCAGAGGTGAGAGGGGCTCCTCGGTGAGCGCCCCAGGACGTGGCGATGAGCTGGTATTCCACACACGCCTGCTGTGAGCCCTTGCCGGGTCACTGGGGCACCCACCCAGCTGCCCAGGCCCCTGACGCTGCACGCCGCCCCTGTAACAGCTGCCACGAGAGGTTCCCGTGGCGATGCTGAAGTGAGCCCTAGACCCGGAGGGAGTAACCAACCTCCCTCGGCCGCACCCATGCGGGAACACGGGGCTCCCGATGGAACCTGCTTCACAGCGTCGTCAGGAGGCACAAAGGAGCTCGCACGTGGGAGTCGGGGCCCGTGTGGAGCAGACCGCCCGTGGACGTTCTCTGTTGGTGCGGAACCAGGAGCAGATGGAGCTCCCAGAAAGAAAACCACGTTTATGAAGCAAAACCTACAGCTTAAGATTCTGCTCAGAAAGTCCATGCCTGAGAACAAAGAAAAAGTGTTTTTTAAACATTTTATTTATTTGACAGGGAGAGCACACAAGCAGGGGGAGAGGCAGAGGGAGAGGGAAAGGCAGGCTCCCCGCAAAGCTGGGGAAGTCTGATGCGGGACTCGATCCCAGGTCTCCGGGATCATGACCTGAGCTGAAGGCAATTACTTTACCCAATTGTCACCCAGGTGCCCCAGGAAAGTGTTTTTTAAATACCCTATTCAGGGTTGTTTTTCAAAGATCTACCTTCTTCAGCATAGTAGTTTAGTATGTATTTTTTCTTTTGATCAAAAAAAGTCCAATAAATCCACAAAACCAAAGAACGCCATTTTCAGTTCCTCATGTCCTACAACCTGCTTCACTGCACTTGAGACATTATTTTAGGATTTCTATTACTAATGCCTTCCTGAGCACCTGCCAGGGACTGGAGAAGCAGCTGCCTCTTCTGGCCCTGGGGATCTGCCCAGACCGCGCACACAGATTCCGGCAGTGCCTCTCCCCCACGCTCCCCGCCAGAAACACGAAGAAGAAAAAGGGCCTCCTCTCCACCAGCCAAAGCAGGCAAGGCTGCAATCCCTGGTCCAACAAAGCTCTCCAGGCGAGGTCATTTGATTAAGCACCCAACACGGACTTGGATTACGATGCTTGGAATAACTCTTACTATATTAGGATAAAACACACATTCTCACTGCTCAGCAACGGACCTTCTAACTCAGGGTGGGAAAAGCGAGCCCAGTTCAATTACTCAAGCATTTATTGAGAAACTGCTAGAGCAGGAGCTAGATTTGATGCAAGACACAAAGACAGTGAGTTAGACCTCAAGCAGCTTAAATGTTCTCAACTTAAATTCCAGACTGAAAATTTTCTAAAAGTGCTTAAGATCATTACCCAACATCAACCCAAGGACCGCACCATTGAGATTCTGTGTTCTCATTCTAAATTGCAAAGCATCGACGTTCACCAAGTAATTCTCCATTCAGAACATCGAGCAGACTCAGAGAAAGGGTTTCAGCAAGAAGAGGGCCTAGGGCTACCCAAGGGGGCCTCAGCGCATCCGAACAGACAGAGCCCAAGTTTGTGAAGAGCCAAAGCAACGCAAGAGAAGCAACATTAGACGTCAAGAGACCAAGCGTGTGGAGACATGAGATGTGGTTGGCTTGGAGGAGGGGGCTGCTGGGGCTTCAGCTGGCTGGGAGGCTGAGGGGCAGTTAGGCTGAAGCCAGAGAGAGGAGACACGGGCCACACAGTCCACAGAACCAGGACACCAGGACCACAAGGGCCCCTAGTCACAAGCCCCTCCACACCACCAAAATCCACTCCAAGAGGAAGGAGGCACCGGTGAGAGCAGGGCCCCCAGACTTCGGTTGCGTGGCACATGTACTTTAATAGACTGTATCAGCTCTAAAATACTTCCTGAGTTTTCATTGCACTCAACATTCCAAGAAAGAAATCCGGAAGACCAAGCCAAGTGTGGGTGCTCAGGGCCCTCCCCGGCTCCTGGAACCGCTGCTCCCGTGAACCAGGGCTCCAGCTCCTGCAGCACGAGGACGGCCACTCACCCGCCTTCCGGGCACGTCTCGAGCTCACCAGCACACACACCTCTAACCAGCCCCCAGGTGAGGCTGCTGCCGCTCGTCCCAGGAGCGGACAAAAGGGACCCCAGGCACACGTCACCCATTGGGTCAGCAAACTGGTGGAGATATTTGTGGTGTCGTGAATCTGAAGATTGAAGAAGGCCTCAGACATGCACATCTGAGCCTTTCACGTCACACCTGTCTCCAAATCACAAAGGAAATGCTGTAAAATACAATGTTTAGACCAAAGACAGGAAAAAGCCTGCCTCCTCCTGGACCATCTCGGCCGCCTGCACAGAACTCGGCCTTGGGAACCGCTGCCAAATGGTTTAAACCAATGGGTCAGACTCCAAGACCCTCGGGAGGCAGCAGGTGGATAAGGGCCACGGAATGTGGCTGCCCTGCCAAGGACGCACGGATCAGAAGGGCCCCGTGCAGGTCTGAGTCCAGCTGACGGAGGACGGTGGACATGGAGGCTGGACCACGTGATGACTGGACGAGCGCAGACGGAGTGGAGGCACACCTGGGCGGACCCGTTGACACCCGCAGGACTGGACACAGCGGCCTGGGGTGCATGTGGCTACCCCCTCGGCAACTCCCCAGGAAGGAATGCAGCATGACTGATTAAGCCACCGTGTGGGCCACTGGATCCCAGCACTTACTCCTCACATCAGAACTCACACCGGACGTGCAGACCCTTGACCAGCATCTCCCTATTTCCCCCAGACCCAGGCAACCGCCGCTGTAGTCTGTATCTTGGAGGTCAGCTGTACAGTCCATACGCATGTGGGCCACACGGATGTGTCCCCCTGACTGATTCCACTCAGCAGTGTCCTTCGGGGCCACCTGTGTTGCTACAAACAGCAGGATTTCCTCCTTCTTGTGGCTGGGTAACATTCCCGTGTGTGCCTGTGTGTGCATGTGAGCACGTGTGTGTGTCTGCACCATGTGTTGTGTGTGTGCAGCATGTGCATGTGCACGTGCATGTGAGTGTGCACTGTGTGTACGTGTGCATGTGCATTGTGTGTATTGTGTGTGTGCGTGCCATGCACCGTGTGCCTGTGTCACGGGTGTGTGCGTGTGTGTGCATGTGCTACATGTGAGCATGCACGTGTCTTCGTACATGTGTGCGCATGTGCATGCACTGTGCATGTGTGTGTGTGTGCACCTGCGTGTGTAACATCTCTCTCCATTCATGCACCGAGGGACACTCCTGTTTATGTCTGGCAACTGCAGCGGCTACAGTGCACGCAGCAGGGCAGCCCTCTCTTCAAGACGCTGACGGCCTCTGAACATACGCTTATAAAGAGGATTGTGGGGTCACAGGGCAGCTCTATGTTTAATGTTTCAAGGACCCTCCTCACTGTTCTCCAGAGTGGCTGCCCCACTTGCGTTCCCACCAACAGTGCCCGAGGGGCCCCTTTCTCCACAGCCTCGCCAGCACCTGTCGCGTCTGGTCTTTTCGGTAACAGCCATTCCCGCAGGTGAAGAGGAGCCAACCTCGTGTGACTTGTATTTCCTACTTAGGGGTGCTGAGTCCTTCTTCGTGAGCTTGCTGGCCATCTGTTGGCTGTCTTTGCAGAAACGTCTTATCAGGACTCTTGCCCACATTTGACTGCATTGTTTGGCTTTTTGCAATTAGTTGTAGGAGTTCCTTATATATTCAAAAGTTTTTCAATCCTTTGCTGATCAACTGAAAGCCAGGACTGGCTCCGAGTCTGAAGCTGGGCTATTTGGAGCCCACGGCAAGCACAAGAATGCCGCCACTCCATAGAGGGCCAGTCTCGGCCGTTACTTGCTGACATCATGGTGTTTACCCCAGACGGTTGGTGAGGTACCTCCAGACAAGGAAACGGCTCAAAACTGGCACATTCTTCTTTAACTATTAAACCCTTAAATCCATTCAATTATTTGAGTTTCAACCTTGAGCACAATAACCACCACCCAGCAGGCAGTGTTTAAGTCCTGTGCACTCAGCCAGATGGATAGGAAGCCCTCCTCCTGCACATCCGGCCACGCAGGGGTCTGCACTTGCCTGGGGCTGTGCCCCCCGCACTCTCAGACCCGGCCAGGGCCACTGTGTGCACACAGAGCACTGGAAGCCATGCCACACAGGTGGAGAGCCAGGCCCGTTCTGGGAGATGGGAACCTGGCTGGTCCCAATGCAGAGCGGCAGTCCCCAGACCTGAAGCACCTCAGAAGCCCGGAGAAGCCCGGACGCCCCATGAGATGACCACTAGGCTTCCCTCTCACTTTCCTCCAGCAGGGCTGTGCTGGGGCTGAGCCTCGGTGCCTCTCACAAGCTCCCGGGTGAGGGGATGCGCCGACATCCGCTGCCCACGCACAAGGGAGACTGAGGTCCCCACCAGCTCATCCCTACATGTCCCCACGCTCTAGCTCGGCACAGCTTGCAGCAGCTGTGATGATGCCCCCCCACCCCAGTTCCCAGCAACAGTAGCCCACCTGCTTCCCTAACCCGCACAGCCGACTGGGAAGGGCCACAGAGCACCACGAGAAACGACCTCCCAGGGCGCCTGGGGCTCTATGGTTACACGTCTGCCTTCTGCCCAGGTCGTGGTGTCAGGGTCCTGGGATTGAGCCCCACGTCAGGCTCCCTGCTCAGCGAGGAGTCGGTTTCTCCCTCTCCCACTCCCCCTGCTTGTGCTCCTGCTCTCTCCTGCTCTCTCAAATAAATAAAATCTTTGAAAAATTAAAATTAAAAAAAAAAACTGCCCGGGGACCTGGGGGGTTCAGTCGGTTAAGGGCCCAACTGTTGAACTCCGCTCAGGTCCTGATCTCCGTTGTGAGTTGAAGCCCCATGCTGGGTGAGGAGCTTGCTTAGGAAATTAAATTTAAAAATAAAATGACTTTGGAAACAGTTCTTTCTGTCCATGGGTCCCGTCCCTGTGCTTTAATAAAACCACCACTTTGCACCAAAAATAATAAATAAATAAATAAAAACAACCTCTCATAACCCCACCTACCAGCACAGAAAGATCATGTGATCGCTTGCGGGCCGGGAAATGCAGCTGACGAGGCTGCACGTCAGAACAGACGCACTGGCTTCCGGCCGACGGGGGCACGGAGCGAGCGGACGGGTCCTTGAACACCCTGCACGAACGTGAGGGTAACCCTAACAGAGGCTACTTCTGGCGGCGGGATCTCTGCGGATTCAGCCAAATAATGTTGAATGAACACTACCAAGTAATCGCTTCTCACTTCTTTGGAGGTGATTTCGGAGGCGTCCGCTCTCACAAAGCTTTTCCATGACCCTGACTGCTGGTCATGTTCACTGCCGTCCACCCCAGACCCGAGTGAGCAAGGAGCCGGCACGGCCGAGACGAGAGGCTGCAGCCCGCGTCCCACTCATCCCCCCGACGGCCCCAGGAGCACAAGGCTGTGCATGCGCACTTGCTCCCCGGAGCTCCAGAGCGCCCACAGCACTGAACACGGAGGCTGATGTGGTCACTCGGCTCCACCTGGAAACCTGGTTTCTTCCCCACTTAGTGGCACCACATTCCAAAGGCACGAAGAACCGCTGTATTAGATTCAGGTACAACTGCGTGTTTGTGGGGTCCTGGTGCCAACGGAGCAGGCTCTCAAGCGAGCCCGAGTCCCCACCGACGCAGCAGGTGTGCCACACCTGCCCCGCGCACGAGCACGTTCCAGAACAGGCTCAAGCTGGCACACAGCCCCGGGAGAGTCCGCGCGCACACCTTTCAACGCACAAGACACAGCCCAGCCGTTCCCTCGTTCCGCGAGGGTGTGCGGAGCCGCGGACGGCACGGCGGCAGAGAGCGGACAAAGAGACAAACCCGAGCCGCCAGCAAGGAGAAGCCCGCGGAGCTCCCCAAGCTGGGGGGGCGGGCACATGCACATGCACATCGCCACGGCAACATGGAGGGGGCAGCCCCGGCCGGGCACAGAAGGAGGGCTGCGTCCCAAGCAGCAGACAAAAGCCTACTGGCCTCCAGCTCGCACCCCTCCCCTGAGCCGCAGCCCCCACCTCCGCGCGCCCCCCACACCAGGAAGATGGGCCGGCCAGCCCCCCACACTTCCATCCGGGCCCCGGGTCCACTAGGAAACCGAACTCTGCCGGCCCGCGTCACAGCCAGGCTTCGGCGGGGAATGCTGCCGGCGAGCAAGGACAGCAGAGCCAGCGGCAGGGCCCGCGCTGCACAGACCCTCCGTGACGGCGGCCGACCCACCTGCGGGCACTGGCTGGTGAGTCACGGGCGACGTGCCCACACCTGCCAGCCGCCGTGGCACTGACGTGAGTCCCATGACGATGAGCACGGCCGGGGGGAGTGCGTGCGAACCCAAAGACATCCTCGGAGTGGGCAGCGGCTGAGAGCCCATTCCCAACCGCGCGGGGCCCGGACCCTCCTCCCGCGCCCACATGGCTCTGCCCACAGGCTCGCGCTCTCTGCTCCGTGGGGACGGCCGTCAGGACGCGGCTCTGCCCAGACCTGAGGCCTCCGTGCGCACCAGACGACACCCCAGCCAGAGCCCGGGAAAGTCAGGAGAGGCCAGAGGACGGCCTGGCAGGATGACAAGATTTGGGAGGAACAGAAAGGGGAAAAAAGCCCTAAATTTGCAAAACAGCCTAAGCCGTGCAGGCCTCACACACCTGTATGCCTGCTGTCTTTCCTGGGGGTGATGGCACTTAGCAGCTCCTACTTTATCCAAATAAATGCAAACATTACCTCCTAAAATTGCATTGAATCTCTGATTACTCTGGTTACGCCAACTAAAATACTAAAAAAAAAAAAAAAGAAGAAGAAGAAGAAAAGAAAAAAGAAGAAGAAGAAAATTAACACAGGATTACATAAAATAAAATTTGTTTTTAAATGAAAACCCATCAATTCAAGGTAATTAAAACTGGAGGACATCGCATTAGTCGGCGATAGAATGAAAGACCAAAGATCGCCGCTGAATCTCCCTGAAAAGGAGCCAACCGAGATGTTCTTAAATGACACGTCAAAAGACATTCTCAAAACCTGGAACTCTAGAATAACTGCTTCTAGATGAAACACGTGAAAACTTACTCCATTCATTCCAAAATAAGGAACTACTTAAAAATCACGTCCACCAAGAAAAGCAGCAGATGAGCTCCGCACGATGAAAGCAAATAAGGAACTGTCCCAGGGAAGCAGTGCTTCCAGAGCTCAGCTCCACCAACCCCTCGGGTCACACCACCGAGCTGCTACCAGATAGGATCGGACGTGCGCAACACCAGTCTTTGTAACCACCTCGTGACCGGATACAGTTACCATCACCATTTCACAGACGACTAAACCGAGGCAAAGATCGGTCCAGGCACACCTGCCAAGGTCTCACCTCCGGCTGGGCCAGCGGCTCCCAGGCCCAGCACCACTCAAGCTGCCCCTCCTGCCGGGAGCCCCCTGGTGCACAGCCGTCAGCGACCATGCACTGCAGGGGCTTGGGGCAGGAGAGGGCAGCCACCCCCAGCAGCACCTGGGACGGTTATCACACCGTCCCCTTCCTGCTCTCCGCTCCGCTTACAGCTCCGCCTTCCCCGCCCATCAGATGGCCCCACTGGCTTGGAGAGGGTCCACACGGCCCCCAAAGACACTCTGGCCTCCACAGGTCAGGAACCCAGAGCTGGGAAAGGGCCAGAGCAGAACGAGGGTGGAGGCCATCCAGGAGAGCCCCACCTCGGGAGACGTGGAGCCCACCAAGGACAGAACCACCTGAGCTCCCGGACAGGGAGTCAGGGCTAGGCCCCCGTTTCTGCTCTTCACCGGAAGCCACGGTTTGGCACGTTCACCAACCAATGAGTTGATTTTACCCCCAAAACCGTTCGTATTGACGGTCTGGCCACAGCCACCATCCTCCTATGAATCACTCCCAAGGAACGAGGTCAGCGACCTTCTGCTCCAGAAAAACCGCCCCCTTCCTTCGGGCTCCATCCCCCAGCGGTAAAACTAGACCCGACGACATCTTCCGCTGTGCCAGGAACCCCCCCCGGCCGTGAGAGACGCTGAGCAGCTGAGGTGAGCAGCGGTCTGTTTGCCTAAGGGACAAGGAAGGTCCCGAAGGTCCTTCCGGTCGCCCCTCCAGGACCGGGCGCTGCCACCCGCCACAGGACCAGGCGCTGCCACCCGCCACAGGACCGGGCGCTGCCACCCGCCACCTTCCCGACAGCTCCCTCCTTGAGCCAAGAGGCTGCTTCGTCACCAGGCGTCACCACCACGGCCCAGGCAAGGACAGACAACAGGGGCTGTATGCTGCTGTTTTAATCCAGAAAGGGACACGCCCCGCCCAAAGGAGTTCTGACCCACACCCCGTTCTCTCGAGGTCGCCCAGCCACGCCGAGCCGCAGGCGGGAGTTTCGGCTGGGGCCACAGCTTCCCCAAAGCCGCAGCTCTCTTAGGAAGGACGTCGGAGAGCTCGGCTACCTTCCTGGTGACCAGCCGCACCGGGAACCCTGGGTCTCCAAAACCCAGGAGTGACCGCGAGGAGTCAACTGTCCCACGGGTGGCCACTGTCCACGTTCACCGAGAGGCACAGACACTCTCCACGTCGACACGCCCCGGGAAGCAGAGGGTTTGCCAAGCGGACGGGGCTTCGACGGGGCGGAGGGAGTCCTGAGGCGACCGGCAGGCCCGGCAGACTCAAGAGCATGGCCTGCGTGGCCCAGTGCAGCCACCATGGAAGGCCAAGCGCCAGCTGGACCCTGCCTGATGCACACGTCGGGAGCCACACCCCACGTTGCCGTCCACCCGGAGAGGTTCGTGGCATACGTGGCTAGTTTCCGTTCCTGACCTGGGGTTGACCTGACCTGCAGAACCGGAAACCTGAGCGGCTGGGACGTCGCCGCCCCGCAGCCCACAGATACAGCCTGAGACCCACAGCTCCCCCAAGGCGGTCGCATCATTATTCCTGCGTCATCGGTGACGAGAGCCAGAAGCTTTAGTGGCGGCAGGACATCAAGCAGCCGAGTGGGGTCAAGACGAGGAGGCCAAGCTCGCACCGACCTCTCTTGAGGCTGAAAGAACACGCGTGTTCACAAGGGAAACCGTCGCCACACGCACCGAGGGTGGACGCCGGGTATGGCCCCGGGGAGTGGGGGGTGTTGCCTCCCGAGACCGGTTTGCTCAAAAGCCTGCCGGCACCAGACTCAAATTTTTACATATCCAAGAATTTTTGTTAAGATTTTATTTATTTTAGAGAAAGAGCGAGCACGGGAGAGAGAGAAGCAGACTCCCCGCTGACCAAGAAGCCCAACGCAGGGTCGGTCTCACAACCCCAGGATGGTGACCCGAGCCGAAATCGAGAGCCGGATGCCCCACCACTGAGCTGCCAGGGGCCCCCACTCACCCAAGTTTTTACACAGCGTGAACGAGCTCACTGGCGGCACTGAGAGCCTGCGGCTCTGCCAGGGCTGCAGCACGCGCTGTCGGGCAGCGGACTCCGTGCAGGCCAGGCAGGTCCTCACGGAGGGTCAGACCCAGACCCGGGCACGGCCACCCCACAGGAGCACTGTGGGACAGGCAAGCTGGTAAGTGGCAAGAGGAGAGAAGCAGGGGCCTGTGTCAGAGGAGGAGGAGGCCGGGGCCGGGCGGACAGGAGAACCACCACCACGGTCGTCCCCCAAACCACAGGGGTTCTGAGCCGCTGGCGTGGGGCTGTCCTCTGCAGTGTAGGGCATGCGGCAGCACCCCTCTCCCCAGGGACGGCTGTGCCACCACAACCCCAGTCCCGATGACCACAGCCGTCTCCAGACATCAGCACCGACCTGCCCCGGCCCGGGTTCCAGAGCGCTCAGCCGGGTCCCATGAAGCCTGGCCGCTGGAGGAGGCAGATCTGGAGGACACTGGCGGGAGGGCTCTGGCCGGCTCGCCAAGAAGCCTGATTTCCCCTCGGGTGTCCACCCCGGAATGGCAGGACCAGGACTCTCTTCGGGAGCTTGCGTAGGACGTCAGGGAGTGGCCAGAGGGGACCCTGAATTCTCACCGCCTGGCTCCACAGAAAACACCACGAGATGAGAGGTGGGCCACAGGAGGCAGCGCGACACCCGGTCGGGCGCCGCAGGGGCGTCCAGCAGCCGTCTGCTTGCTCACGTACAACCTGCGGCCACCAGGACGGGCGGCTGCGACGGCTCCCGTCCTGACGGAGGAGTGACCCAGTTCCTCAGGAGCACAAGATGCGGCCCCCCTTGGGGGGTCAGGGCCACCCTGGGCGCAGGCCCGGACGGGGCCCCGGGAACGAGGGTGGAGCCCAGACCCCCCTCCGTGCCCCAAATGTCAGCTCGAGGGGTCTGGGCTCCACAGAGACCTCCAGAATCAGACACATGACAGACGGAAACCGTGCTCAAGCCCGACGGCACGGGAAACGGCCGTGCCATTGCCGTGAAATCAGCCAGGCTCACGCGGACCTTCAGCCTCAATCTCATTACTGCACCCAGCGTGAAGGTCACAGCGTCGGCCTCCACGGCCAGAGTTCCAGGCAGACAGGTGTCCTCAAGGAGGGGCACCGGACTTCACATGGAGAGCTGAGACACGGCGGTGCTTTCTGGCCCCTCCCCGCCGGCCGCCAGTTCGTCCTGGTTCTGTCAGGGGCCTTTTAACCAGACTGGGACTAAACTCTTCCTGGCTGGCGGTACAGAGCAGAGAGCTCTGGGCAGAGAGGCGCCGCCCCGGGGTCCTGCCGGCTGAACCCCCACCTGACGGACCCTCGGCACACCGAGGCCCGGGGCCCCCGCCGGGCTGTGTGGAGGGGCCCCCGCCGGGCTGTGCAGAGCCCGTCTGCTGAGAGCGCGCTGCCCCAGGAAATGGCAACGTAGGCCGGCCCCACAACTGCCCTGGAAGACGGCGGGGCCAGGAGGACAGGAGCTCACAGCCCGAGCAACGCACCTCCCTCCCGGACACGCGGTGAGGGCGCCGGCAAACCTACTCCGCCCCTACCGGCGGCCAGGACACTGCCCACTGGTCTTTCACTTTGTTTAAATGAGAAGAGACACTTGTCGACAAGGACAAAATGCACGATGAAACAGAACAACAACAAAAAAACCCCAGTTTTCTTTCTAATTAAAGATTTTTAAATTCTTCCACATACTTTGTTTTAATAGTGGTAATTATAATCCCACTTAATGTTAAGCACTTCAACGAAATGAGAGGTTAATTATACAGACTCTGCTAATTATGAAAAGTAAAATAACGTATAAAATGTCATAATGAATAATTAATAAGGCCTCTCTGATCTGGTTGAGCCCGGGGACGCCGTGCTGGCAGGCTCCGTTCTTCGGCTCCGGGATAATCCTATGGGATAAATCGGATATCAGGTACCAGAAGCAGGAGTTCATAAACAGCGTGAGCATTGTCGATGAGTTTCTGACTCAGAGACACAACAAATGTGGCTCCTATCACCTCGTGTACAGAACACAGACAACGTGTCGGTGACAAAACTCCCCGGGACTCGGTTTCCATTCCGTGGGACAGCATCGTGGGGCCGCTCGTCCCATGACAACTTTAGAGCCGGGCACCGCGGGGAACCCGGGAACACTGGCAGGCGGAGCGCATGCCCTCAAAGGGCACCACGTCTCCCGGAGGCCGAGCAACCCAAATTCCAACCAACAAAGTCATCTGGTCTACTGTTTGGTTAAAACAACTAAAGTTGTGTGGAATGATTCAAACCACTGAGATCATCTCATTTACGGACCAAAGATCACTGAAGCGAATGCCAAGAAATCCTCCGATTTTCCTTTAATTAATGCAGTAAAATGACTCTTCTGAAAGCCCCGGTTGCCTTGGCGCCTCGCCTTTACTCGATTTCCCTCGTTTTAGGGAAAGCAGAGGGAGGATTCTGGAGTCTTCTGCTCGCAGGCTTGGACCTGTCCCTCGGGGCTTGGAGTCCTGCAGCAATCTGCATTTTAATTAAATCTGCGTAAGACTAGGTCATCTGCAGGGACCTGATTTTGCTTCAAGAAGAGGCACCTCGTGATCTCATCGGATCCGTGGTGAGCCGTCAACATCAACACGGCCGACAGGGGTCACGTAGAGTCGGTAACGACGGACAGGCGGGACACTCAGTACTTGGCGCCTGGAGGGGTCGGTGCTCTCGGAGGTTTTTACAAGAAGGCTCTTTCACAACCGGACCTTTAGAGGGAACGCTACGATTTTTTTTAACTAATTTTACATTCGGACACGTCTTTATCCAATGTTCACTCAACACTGACGACCCCGCCTTCTCGAAGCCCTCCCGGGATTGCTGGAACTTCAGAACGAATCGCAGATGTGTCCGGGGGCGTCGACACCCAGGGCTGGGGCTTCTGTCCGCAGAAGTGAGGCGAAGGCTTTCCGATCTGAACACAGAGGCTCCCCGAGAGGACCCAAACCTCACTCCCACTCTCGACTTGAAGATGGAAGCTTCCAGGACGCAAACCACCAATGTTCGATGCCAGCATCCGGTGGACTTTTGAACCTTCAGAAACACTAAGTATCTAAGTATGATTTCAGAGTCACTTGACAGTGGGGCACACCTGCTCCAGGGAACAGGACAGAGTGAAGCACATAAAAGCCCATGATTTAATCAGAGAATAGGATGAACAGAGGAGACCGTGTCGTTCTACAAAGCCACCTGAACAGTCATCCAGAAGGCAAAGCCGGTTTCCTCCTCCGGCAGGTCTGAAGATGTGCTGTGCTCAGGCAGAACCCCCGACGGCTGGAATCTTCTCCGGGAGGGAGTGACGACAGCACCAGGTGCGGCAGGGACCGGAGTTCCCATCAGCAGGCGCACGCACCGGGCTCGGTCTCAGCTTCGCCGGGAGCCACGCATGCCACGCCTGGGATCTGGGCACACCCGTGTCTGCAGGGCACCTTCGAGGGCACAAGCACACAGCCACGCTCTCTCAAGCGACATCTGGGTTACCAGTGACTTTGTTTTTCAGACACTTAATCCTTTTTCCTAAAATATCTCAATCTCAGCAGCCTCTGTATTCCTCCGTACGGCTTCAGGGCTCAGTACACGGATTACTCCCCTGTTCGAGTGAGACATGGTCCCCTACGTCCTCCGGGGTGTACTCACGGAGCACAGACATTGGAAGCCCGGGTCTCTGGGTGGGCGTTAGAGAAAGTTCTCACCCTAGCTGTGCCCACCGCAAACCCGCAAGACCACAACCGCTCACGTCCTGCATCCCCCTCTGGCTCCCAGGGACGCACCTGCTAGTCACCCACGAGGAGTCTCTTCTGGGACATGGCAGGGTGTGAAGCACACCTCCGGCCCGAGAAACTGCCGGTAGAGGCATCACCGCCAGACCCGCAGCCGCTCCGGACGTGCCTCCCCATCCTCCCCGAAGGCACGCCCAAGGCTGGAAGCAGCTCTCTGACCCAGGAAGCAGGTGGACACGGATTCGAGGATCCGACGGAGAGCTCTGAGCACAGCAGCCCACCGAGGGGCTATTCTGTCCCACCACATGGCCACCACCCCCCAGCCGTGCCCAGTCCCCAACCCCATGACTCCCAAAGCACCCAAGGGTCAGCACTGGGGCACACCAGCCAGTCTGGGAGCCAGGACTGGACATGAGGAAAGCCGGCAGCACTTCCAACCCTCACTGAAATCCGGTCTGCGGAACACTTCGGGACGCTCACCACGCACAGTGCCCGTCCTGAGCTCTCGCACGCACCCATCAGGGCCCGGCTCCAGAAGGGACCCCCAGACCTTGGGGTGGCTCCAATGTGCAGTGGGGGTGGAGGCTCCTGCAGCCACGCCATGTGCAGCTCTCCACCCGGCCACGGTGCGAACACGCCTTCCCCGTCCATCCACACCGGCCTTCCCAGGAGGACTGACAGACGGCAGCCCCAAGGCCTGCCTAGTGCTTGAGACAGCACCGCAAACCCACCGTCCTAACCAGCCTCTCCTCCGCGAAACCAGCACAACGCAGGCCCAGATGCTGCCTGCCGGTCTTCCCATAACGAACGCCGGGCGTTCGTGGGCCTGGCAGAGGATGAGGTCAGGGCACAGGCTGCTCCCGTCTGCTCCGACCGCAGAGCCTTAGGCCAGGCACTCGGAGCCGCCATGCAGCCACCAGGGCCTAGATGCCCGGCATTCTCGGCGCACCTGCAGAGCGGGCTCCCCCCACCTGTGGACCGCGCTCCTCCCAAGACACAGAGACGTGTTCAAAAACTCCTGAACTTCGGTGGGGCGCCCGGGGGGCTCAGCCAGGTCCGCGTCGGATGCTGATCGCTCTCAGGTGGGGAGAGTGACGAAGCGTCGGGCCCCGGCTCCAGGGACGTCCGCTTCAGATGCTCTCCCTGCCCTCCCCTCCACGCGCTCTTGCTCTCAAAAGTAAAAAACAAAATATAAAATCCTGAACTCTGGGACTTACAATGGTCCCAGGATGGATTAGGAAAGCAGAACCGAAAGCACCATCAAGAAAAAGCCGCCGAAGAACCTAATACAGAGCACATGTCGGTGACACCGCAGGAGAGTGATTCCACAGTGACCACCGGCGGCTGAGCCCGTAGCAGGGCGGCCGGCACACGGCACGCGGCCGAGGACAGCTCTGCACCAATGTGGGGAAAGGCACTCAGCTCCCAGACAGAGGCAGACCCTGTTTCCCTGGAACCTTGCTTCTAGGCGCGCTCCTGACTTTGCCCCTAGAGAGGACGACCTCCAACCCCCGCAGGCAGTGTCCCCTTCAGAAGCCGCCCCAAACCATCTGCACCTTTGCACACTCCCTCGGGTAGCCCGGCCAGCGTCCTGCTGCTGGTGGCCCCTACATTTGGCAAACCCCCGGAGTCAGGACGACGACATAGCCTGCCGGTCGGGCACCTTGGTTCCCAGCCACAGCCGGGCACACTTCACCAGAGCGGTGCCGATAAAATACAGCATCTGCAGAAACGCAGTCCTTGGGATGGTCAGACTTCCCGGGAAGAGCGAGTCAGGGGAGACGCCTCTCTGAGCCTCTCCTCTCCAAGCCTCTCCTGGCACTTCACTGCTCGTGTTATTTTTAACCTGCCAGCGTCGAGCAGCTGCTCTCAGCGACGGGGTCAGGCCGCCCCCCTCGCGGGGACATCAGCTCATGAGTGTCCAAAGGGACACTGTGGGGTGAGAAGGTGACGAACCCCAGGGACAAAAGCCTACACGGATCAGAACATCATGAGCGCAAAAGTTCTCCACATCCGACCCCCGAGAAGCACACTTCGGCCCGGGCTTCCAGGCGGACAGCATGGAAACACCCACGTCCTCCGCGAGGACCCGCCGCAGCGGACAGAGCGCACTCACGGCTCCGCCTGCGGCCAACCTCTCCTCCGTCACCCCGAGTTCCTCGGCCGGCACGCTCCAGGAGTGGGAGCCTCCAACCGCGACCCGTCGCCACACACAATCACTGATCCCGTATTACCTCCGTCCGGCTGACGTTCAAATGTTCCCCAAAGCGTCTCTGATGGCCTTCCTCCTTCCACCAAACCAGTCCAGCCAGGATCACGCCTGCCTCTGGGGACGCCCCCTTTGCTTTGGTCTGTGACGGCCCCTCCCCTCCGCCCACCCCACTCATTTCTCGTGGTCTTCCCTCCCGTGGAACGTGCCCTGCTCTAGGTGTTTCCTCGGGTGTCGCACGTTGCTCCTCGACGCACCCCACTTCCCGTTGGGGGAGAAGGTCTACACGCTGCCCGATCCCAAACCCCATACAGCCAGAAAGCCGCTCAGTGACCTTGCTGGTGGAGGCTGTGCACGTTGCTCGTCGTGCGGGCTCACGAACGGGAACGGATCTCCGGGACACGGGGGCAGGGACGTCTGAGTGGGGCAGGTGGGCAGGTGCACCTCGAGTCCAGAGCCAGCCTCTGCCATTGGCAGTCCACGCGGAGGTCAGCAACCCGCCCGCGGACACACATGCCGTCCCTTCTCAGCGAGGCACACGCCCTGCTTGCCCGCGGCCCCCGGCATCCTGGTGTCCAGGGGAGACCCTCCGAGCCCAGACCGGCCTGCGGGGCCCCCCGGAGCTGTCTCCTTCCCCTCCACCTCCCACACCAGCTCCTCCCGTTGTGTTTAAATTATTTTGTCTTTTATTTTTTCGGTGTGATGTGGTGGATAATCACTGTTTTGACACGGAATTTGGCATTCGCTTCTGCTCCTTTGTAAACGCAGCCACGAAGACCCTACACAGCACGGCAGCGAAGAGCGAGCCTTGCCAGGATTTCCCTCGACCACGGCAGGGTTGACACCGTCCTCATCTGCATTTCTCCAGGGCGGGGGCTGTCTTCTTCCGGATCTCAGCATCGGAGGGTTCGGGGAACGTTCCTTCTCCCACGGAACCGGCCTGGAGAGACCCACGTGCCGAGGTCACATCCCGCCACATCCAGGGACCACGACGACCTCAACAATGTTGAGACAGAAACAGGCCTTCATTCTCCACACACATCTTCGCAGCCTCCTTCCCCACGGACCGTCTACACTGCCACCAGCCTCCAGCCACGCGCCGCTCCCCCGGACCGTCTACACCGCCGCACCTGATACACATCCACCTTGACTTTGCTCTGGGACAGGTCACCCGACGCTCGCCCAGTAAGGAATTGCCTTTCAAAGGGCAAGAACCAGGTCGGCCACACCACAGCACTGGACTCTGCAAGGAGCCCCCCCCCAGGGGAACCGATGGTCCCTGACGGGAGAGGCCACCGTGTCACCGCAGACAGGCGCCGTCTCGGGATTACGGCCCGTGAGCCTCCGGGCAGTAAACTGGGCCGTCTTCCCAGGAAGACAAGCGATCCGTACCCGCCACTTGCACCCAGACCTGTGGAGGGCTCCGTGGTCACTCAGCTGATGTGAACCCCCGGTCCCTGCGGTCACCACTCAGACGGCCGGACGCACTGCTCCCGTTCACGCTCCTTCCCGAGGTTCAGCACAGAGACTGCACTCGGTGACCCGCGGGAGGAAACACGCAGACCCGCCGGCCAAGGGTGAGTCCCCCTGTGGCCACACGAAGGGCCCGGGCATCTACGGACCCTCCCTTCCTTCCCTCAGAGGAGGAGCCACAGCCCAGCACCGGGCACTAGGGGACACGGCAGCAGGAGGGGCCGCACCCCCGTGCACCCCGACTCAGCAGCTTTCATAAAGCCGAGAGCTTACGGCAGGGGAGCCCCCCGTGCCTCACTCCAGCCCAGCTCACGGCAAGACCTTGTTTCCGAGCCAGAGAGAAGGGACCTTCCAAAACAGCAGCACGACTGGGGACCAGGACCAAGCAGGGACCCGTGCTTCGGGAACGCTGAATTCTAAACGCTCCTCGGAAGACCGGGCCCGGTTTCGGAAACGCAGTCGGAGGCGACCTCCTGCCTGAGCGGCCACTTCTTCCCACAAGCACATTCTGGACCCGCTAACTCGGGAGAACCTAAGTCGCTCCGGGGCAAACCCGAGGCGTGACAAGGAGCAAACGGCGCCCGTCTGATCTCGTGTGAGGACCGGGCCCCAGGACTTAAGTCGCCGGAGCACTGCTCACACACAGCAAGACTGTAACACAGACTGTCACACTCGGCAACACAAGACCAGCCGGCCTCCCCCAGAAGTGACGGGGCCGGTCGGGGGGAGGGCCAGGCGGGTGGAGAAGGCGTGTCCACGTTCCTCGCGGCCTGTCTAGTAAGGGGGCCGGCGCGGAGTTGGGGGTTCCGGGGTCCGGCTGCGGACGTCCCGGCAGGGCTCGCCCAGGACGCAGAAGGCCGCAGGCACCTGGGCCGGTGGCTCAGGGTCACTCGGGCCCTCGCTGGGCGAAGGGCAGCTGGCCGGGCCTCCTGCTCCGCGGTGCGGAGTCCAATCCCGCCTCGGTCAGCTGCGAGCTGGGTTCACACAGACCCACGGCCCCGGAGGGAACCACTGAAGCGCTCCCAGCCTCTCGGAACATCTCCAGGAAACAAACTGCAAAGCCCACACGCCATCCTCCATGCTCTCCCGAGCTCCAGGTCATGTGCCGCCAAGCCTCAGTGGGAGGCCCCGTCCCATACAAGTAGGAACTAGAAGACACAGTCGTCCATCGCAGTTTTGCAAACAACACTTCTCCCGCCGCCCAAGTCACAAGGGGGTCCACACGGTTTTCACGTGCTGCTCCAAAAGCGCCCTGTCCCCCCGGCTGAGTCTGCTGGCCCAGCGCTGGGGACCCTTCCGCAGAGACAGCACCCAGCAGCCAGGCCACGGCGAGGCTCTGGCTCCCCATGCTGTGCTTCCCAGCAAAACACGGACGCCCAGCCCGAGCTCACCATTTTCCCAAGCAGGAACCATTCTGTGAAGTCCGCGGTTCCCCAGACAGAGCGGACATGCTGGCACTGGTGCTCAGAGCAACACCACCCTGCTCGCCACCACCTCGCACCGAGGAGACGGCTCAGAAGCCCGCACCTCACGCTCGGGAAACCCGTGGCTGCGGGCCGCTCTCACAGCTGTGCCTGCTGGCAGACCAGGCGGGCCTAGCAAATCCAGACCCCTGCCCAAGGTCGCACAAGAGCAGTACGGCAAGAAATCTTGGACTTTGGGGGAAGCTCTCCCAGGCTGACTTCCCAACCTGCACAGAAAACCCTTCCCAGGTGAGGGGTCCTATTGCCCCACAAACCAGCAGACCACCCGGCCAGAGGGTCACTCACCAGCCCTGAAGGCCAGCCTCTCCCTGACTGCCCTGGAGACGGGCGACACATGTCCAGGTGGACATGCCGCAGGAGAGGCTGCCACCCCGTGCCGCGGGCCCTCGATGGGCTGGGAGCTGGCACCGTCCGAGAGCAGTGTCCGACCAGGCCTGCCCTCACCGCAGGACCCAGCCCAGAACTCTGGACTCGCCGGGGACAGCACTCCCCACGCAGGGGTCCCTCCCAGCAGAAAAAGGACATGTGCAAGTGAGGTTGCTCACGCTCTCACCCCCGCAGACAGGTCAGGACAAGCTCTCCATGTGGCACTGAGCCCAGCGCCCAACACACTCCAGGGTGACTGGGCCATGGGGAAAGGCTCCCGAGTGCAGGGGCATCCCGAAAGGCCTGTGACACGGTGGCCCCACAGGCCACTCAGACGGCTCTCAGACCCTCGTGGCTTCGCATCAAGGCAGCAGATGTCACACGGACTCCAAGCACCTGACTTCATGCCACAGAGCTGCGTGTGTGGGAAAGGTCCAACTCACACACAACATACGTGATCATGCAACCGTGCGTCTCGTCTGTGACTTCACGGCACCTGCTGGCATCCAGGGACTTCCTAAAGAAAGAGATGGCGTGGGGCACCTGGGAGGATCAGTGGGTTGAGCCTCTGCCTTCGGCTCAGGTCATGATCTCAGGGTCCTGGGATCGAGCCCCGCATCGGGCTCTCTGCTCAGCGGGGAGCCTGCTTCCCCCTCTCTCTCTGCCTGCCTCTCTGCCTGCTTGTGATCTCTGTCTGTCAAATAAATAAATAAATAAGTAGATCTTCAAAAAAGAGAGAGAGAGAGAGAGAGAGAGAGATGGCGTGAGAATGCCCTATCACAAGACGGGGAAACAGGTCCAAGATCGCTGCCGTGATCCACCCGAATCCCGGAGAGGCTCCAGGACCACCTCAGCCTTTCGGGTCACCAGTGACACACTCTGGTCACTCCCTTCTAAGGTTGGCTTGGGCTGCAGGTTCTAACAGAGCCGCTGTGCCCTGGATGCTCCTGCTCTCAGACCCAGCGGCAGGGCGGCCACGTGGCAAAGCCTGGGAGAAGACGCAGGACGTCCTCCAGCCACGAAGACCGACCCGATCTGTTCTTGCTCATCAGAATCACGTCTTGGGGCTTCAGTTTGTAATTTCGATCCCGGGTGCCTCAGGGATGGAACCCCCCCCCCCACTGGCTCACATGGGGAAGAAAATCCAAGCAAGTCCCGCTCTCTTGCCTCTGAGCCCCGGAGAGCACCCCGGCTGGCCAACGCTCGGGATGAAACAGACCCCAGTCTAACCTGATCTACTGCGGGATCACAGCTCTCGCAGCCGACATCCCTGGTGTACGATCCTGTTCGATTCCAGAGGGAAAAAGCCAACGTGCGTTTAACTGGATTAGACTGAAAGGTTTCCTATCCCTGCTCCAAGAAGCAAAGGCAAGAAACCGTGCCCACTACTTTGAAATCTTTGCTCAGTGGGATGGACATCATTCTCTGACCATGCCTCTTTTAAGAACACGCTTCTGTGTCTGGGCAGAAGAGACAGACACCCGATGCTATAACCAGCTGGTTCAGAACCCGGCCTTTTTATGCTGGAAATTCAGCAAAAGCATGGTTCACTGGAAGCCAGCAAAGCAGAGGTTCTGAACCCTCACTAGAAACGCCCGCAGGGCACGCCCGCCCTAGCACGTCTGCTTCTGCTGGTCGGGCTGGAGCGTGTGCACTCCGGGTGGACTGGGACATTCCTGGCTGTACCGGGCAGGGCCATCTCCGGGGCAGACACCAGGCACCAGCACCACCAGTTCCCCCTGAAACACAAACATGGTGCAGGTTCTATTGTCTGGATTTACGTCCCTGAGGACACGTGGGCCACTGCAGGCATCGACCGGCTTTCTGACTCCAGACCTCCACCCCACCTGACTTCATTCAGAAGAACGGCTTGGAGCGTCAAGGTCCAAGGCCCCCGGTGGGCCGCACACACCCCACACCGTGAAGCTCGGACGTCTATACCCGACGTGCAGAGGACCTTCCGTGTCCCCACAGCAGGACGGGACAAGCCCTTTGGCCTCTACTCTTCTGTCAACGGCAGCTGGTGCCCGAGGCTAATTTAAGAAAGGAATGTCATGCCTGACCACGTGAGGCCCACTTCTGGGCTCCCACTGCCGGGCTCTCCAGGGGCAGAAAGACCCGACAATCCCATGAAGGGGAGCACGGAACGGGCCATTTCAGTCCCACATTTGGGATGTCACACAGCGAAGTGCTGAGAAGAATCTTTAACCTGGCTGACCGAAACGACCTTCTTACTCACATCGTAGGACATCAGGACGGGCAGGGGCTTGGTCTCCGTCCCTGTGCTACCGCGTAGCCTGTTTCATTCGATAAACGTGCATTAGGCTCTGATGACACACGGGAATCTATTCCCGCAGCTGTCCGGGGCCCGCCACGCAGAACATCGAAGAAAATATTCTTATTGAATTCTGGCTGGCTTGTAAAGTTACGCATATCCATATTGCTGGGTTTTCCCCAGTCTTCAAAAGAGCTCTCATCTGATGCCTTCTTGCTTTATTAAATCTTACCGCACACTGTTAAATTAGGGGGAATTAGTAGTGGAATGTTGCATGTGTGCAGGGACGAGCTGCAGAACCGGGAAGCAGGGTGGAGGGCACAGGTGCGGCGTGACGAGGGGAGAAGGGGCCAGTAGCCCTGCCTCTCCCTTCACCGGCACCCGAAGCTCAGACGCACCTGCTCTCACAGCAGAAAGGGTAAGAGGTTCACAGCATATAGGCTCCAGACGCCGCGGGGAGTGGGGTCTCAGAAGACGAGATGCTGCAAAAGACTGGATTCCCCAAGCTCACCCCTTGCTTAAAAAGAGAAAAGGCCTTGAGAAGGCCTCGCGCACCTCGGGGGAGCCCGGCACATGCTCTGCTGGGACGAGGGCAGCCGTGCGGGCAGGGGTCCAGCGCGGGCACGGCTGGAGGAGGCCCCCAAGGGGGTCAGCCCGCCGGCTCCTCCCCGACATGTGGCACCGCTGTTCACTGAAATCAGCTCATCAAACCACGGCCTCCACAGCCGGAGACGCTTGCTGGTGAAACCCTAAAAACCCTCCGGGTGGTGTTCAGATGTATTCTAGATAAGTGGAGAGCCCTTCACAACCACGACAAGCCCACACCTGCCACACACTGTGCGGTGCCTCCTGTGCAGGATGGGACCAGTCCTTCCTTCAACCCACGGCACAACCTGCCTTGGGGGCGGCACACGCCGGCCCTCCCTCCAGAGAGCCCGGGCAGGGGCAGGAAAGCAGCAGCTCGCTGCTGGGGCAACCTCCCACCTCCCAGTCATCCTGCGGACACGGGGAGGAAGGCACTGCCGCGAGAAACTTGGACAGGCGGTCAAGCCACGGACACAGCCAGGCCACGGCAGCGAGGGAGCCTGCGGCCACATCCCAGCCACGGCTGCGACGGAATGAGAACCAGAACTCCGACGGGAAGCTCAGCTTCAAAACTGGGAACAAAAATTGAAACAGATTCAGGAGGAAAGCAAGTGCACACACGGGCTCATGACCCAAGCAGCCCCGCGATGGGACGGAACCTGTCAGACAAAACGTCAAAGACTGCGTCAAGATGAAGCTGAACATCCATTTCACTACGACACTGAAGCAGAGAAAAGCCCAGAAACGCTCAGAAGGAAAGTACAAGTTCCATCACCTGAAACAAAAGTCTCGGATGCCCTCGGATTTCTGCTGCACAAACGGAATTCCAAAAGACAGTAGAGCAGCGCGCACGGGTGTTTGAGAAATGCTGGGCATCCGTGGCTCGTGGCGCGACCCCGTGGACCGAAGGCAGCAGAAGGACACGGGCGCGGGGCTCCGAGCTGCACCGTGTGTGGTCCCTCCCGGCAACGTTGGTCCAAGCACGGACCCCCTCAGCGTGGAAACCAGAGCCCAGAACCGCGTGTGGGAGGCTCGAACAGGGTCGCGGAGCGTCTCCCCAGGCCCCGTGTGGACCCTGCGCTCAGGCATCACCCGGACGTGGCCCCAGGAGCTTCACTCCCAGAACCAGAAACTATGCTATTCTCACCGTTACACCGAGAGTGTATGAAGAGACCAGGAAACCCTAGAAAACCTTAACGACCTGACCAGGGTTGGGAGGGGCGGGCATGAGTAATTTCCACACAAGTCTCAGTGTTCCACGATGGAAACCGTGAATGTGCCTTTGAAATCGCCCCTTATCTGCCGCGGGATCACAGGACGGTTTGCTTCCCCAGACCAGTCCTGCTTCTCTCTCCTGGGATCTTCCCCTCTGTCAGTCCAGATGTTTACAAACGGTCCTTTTCAAATGCAAAAGAAAAACAAAGTCCAGAGTTGAGGAAACCCTGTCAGTCAGGAGCCCATAAGCTCTCACAATGTGGTTTTCCGCGACATCCTGATTTTGGTTTTTAAACCAAGTGGGGTTTTTCCCCTTGAAAACCGCACACAGTAGAGCCATTTTCTAGACTGAAGTAAATCAACAGGGCTACTGAATCAGGCACACGGGAAAGGGGATACTGTGACGTGTCCAGTGTCCACCTACTCCTCCCTCGGACCCGAGCGCGCACCGCGGACCCCGCGACTCCACCGCGACCCAGAGAACACGGCACCGCACACGGAGGGAAGGGGCTGGGCCTGCGGTGTATGCACTGACGCGAGGAAACGTGGCCCTCGTCCTGGGAGCGGCAAGTACAGCTTCATCCGTATTTGCTGACTTCCCGACACTGGGCCATAGCACTCATTATTCTTACAGCAGTTACTAAAACAATTCCTTTTGCATTGATTGTATTAAGCCAAGCAATGAAAAATATAGAGCACAGGCCGAATTTTATAGAAATACGGTTTTCAGACTGCCAAATTACGCTAAATTGGACATTAAGCGAACTAGATCTCATCCTCGAGATGCAGCACATGGAGGGACTGTTTAAACTGCCCTTTCTTCCAAACTTGCCACAGACCCACTCGGCTGAGAATCTCCATTGCTTGAATTGCCTCCCTCTCCTGGGGTCGGAAACCGTATGAATGAGAACACGCGCTTTCCACAAGCGTATCTGAACACGGCGCATACTGGTGGGGGAGGGGAGGGGGAGGGGGAGGCAAACTGGTGGG
>NC_081562.1:108854124-108886344 GCF_022355385.1 Mustela nigripes
ACTGGTGGGGGAGGGGAGGGGGAGGGGGAGGCATACTGGTGGGGGAGGGGAGGACAAGCACAGCCACATGCTCTGTGGCAACTGGATGCTTTTTAGTTGAAAGTAACACATTTCATGTACGGTGATTCCGTGCACTCAGAGTGAGCTACTTTTAGTAATCGAGTCAAGTTCACACCTGACCACAAGGAAATGATTTTTCCTATTGGAAAAGAAGAAAACCAAGGAAGCACAAAACACTATAACTCTCTCCCTTAAAGCAAAACCCCAGAACCGACTTCCCTTTGCTCACGTCACCCACCCATTTTCAGATCTGGGGTTTTGTCATGTTCTAGCAAATGCCGTGAATTAGAGGAGAACCAGGAGTCAGAACACAGCACGTAAGCGTTCTCTGAACTCTTAATAACTAACTCAAATACGCTGAGTGCTCGAAGATGAAATTAATTTCTAGTTTAAAGCATAATCTCAAGTCACTTGCCAAATGATACTTTAAAGAAAGTATAGGTTCCTTCTGGCAGAAAATCAAACTCCGTATCTGATTTAAGAGATCCGTATCTTCTAACAAACACACTCGTGGTTTAGGTGACCCTCTGTCACCAACATCCGAGTGTTCCATGCTTTGACACACCAGCACCTCGAAACTGGAGAGAAACCGTAGACCACATGGGCTGTCCAAAGTTCACGTCAACTCAAGCTGTCTGCAAGGTGCACGATTTCCTTATTGGGAAGAGCATTTCACTCTGCGCTGGGAAGGAGGCAAGCCAAGGGAGAGAGAGGAGCCCCCCACCTCCAGGCTCCTCCCAGAGACGCTCTGGTGGGGCCCTGGGTCGGCCTGCAGAGAGTGATCAGAACCCCAGGCAGGAGGCACCACACCTTCCAGGCAGTGGAAGGAACCTCAGTCCCCCGGGGACACAAGAAACCCCAGGGCCAGGGCCGTGGTCCACAGAGAAGGCAGGATTTTCAAGATTTGCACCCAGTGGGCAGAGCAGGTACCTGCAGCCCTGTCTGGGGCGGGACCCTGACCCCATGGGCTTCCCTGGAAACAGCAGCTCAGACCCCCAGCTGGAGGGCTCTTCAGGTGAGCAGGGAAGGGTCAGGTGGCTCCCACCCCCCACCAAAACAGGCCCCCGCTGCCTCCCTCACCCCCTGGCTCACTCCTGCTCTCTGGGTAAGTGAGCGGAGCCGCTGGCCTGCAGGCAGGACTTTCTACCTGCCCATCCACGGGCTCACGAAAGACAATGTGCGCCGCCCCCGCCCCCGCACTTCTGGGCCAGGTTGCAGGTGCGCTCAGACCAGCCCGGAAATCCCGGAGTTTGCACGCCCATCTACACGGGGTGGACAGCAGCCTGTGCTCGGCTGCTCTCTCCGCCTCACCTCGGGCCGGTACAAACGCCCCACGCCCGGGTCAGCACCCCTTGTGCTGCTGCCCCTCCAGCTCCGTCTCCCACCCCTGCGCTCACCGGAGCCCAGGCCTTCGCCTCTGCACCCCAGTGCTGCCTCCCAAGGCCGCCAGCCCCCCCAGCACCTGCATCAGATACCCGAGCCTCCACCGCCAGAGCTGCGGCCACGTCGGCCCCCACGTCCACCCTCCGCCTGGGAGAACGCACCGCAGAGCAGGGCAGAATGAACAAGGCGACAACAGAACACATCAGCACAAGACAAAAGACCGCACGTGAAACGGTCACACACTAAGCACAGCAGAAGGGATTGTGCAAGACACTAGAATTTCTCTTTAACTTGTTTCAATGCCTTCCCAATAATACATTTTTTAAAAAAGTATTTCCCCAGGATGTAAAGCTTTTGTAATGTAAGAACACGAGCCTCTGATAGCAGCTCGGAACATTTAAGTAAATTCACATCCTCAATCTCCGCAAATACCGTCTTTGGCACAAAAAAATGTCTCTCCGTGGAAAGCAGCACTAGGCAAGGAGCTGCCAGATGAGGGAGGCAGCGCCCCCCATCCCAGGTGACTCGTCACCGCGGTGACAGGAGAGCGTGAGCGGTAGCGGTGAGCAGCGTGTGAAGCGCGGAACCCGGGGTGTGAAGTCCATGGGGCGCCAGCACAGCGGGGGGACAGGCTACTGATGCCACCGACATGCGCTGTGAACAGTACGTCCCTCATCGACGCGCTGACGTAGTAAATAAAAGAACGAGATTCAGGGGCGCCTGGGTGGCTCAGTGGGTTGAGCCGCTGCCTTCGGCTCAGGTCATGATCTCAGGGTCCTGGGATCGAGCCTCGCATCGGGCTCTCTGCTCAGCGGGGAGCCTGCTTCCTCCTCTCTCTCTCTGCCTGCCTCTATGCCTACTTGTGATCTCTCTCTGTCAAATAAATAAATAAAATCTTTAAAAAAAAATAAAAATTAAAAAAAAAAAAAAAAAAAAAAAGAACGAGATTCAGAAGCCGGAACAAGCTGTATGTCAGGAAAAATTGTGCCTCGCGCACCACCGTGAAGACGGCCGCCGGCTGCAGACGAAACCCAGGGTCTTCTCTGCCCCTGACCTCAGTGCCCGGCCCCTGGGGCAGGACGGAGCCCAGGGCAGTGGCGGACCCTGAAGTCATGGCATAACAGACCAGCCACCACCCGGGCCGTGCAGGACACGGACACAGCAGCCTCGACACCCCAGCCCGAAACAGGGAGCCTCCTTTTGTCTGGTGATCCCAGAGGCAGCTGTGGACCCTCAGACCTGGGCCGTGTCTGCTCTAGTGGTTGGTACAGCCAGGCCGAGCCGACACCAGACACCCCTTCTGCCAGGAGACATGAAGTCTCGGGCTACTCCCCAGGAATCCAGGTGTCACACAGTCTTTCTGCTGCCGTCTCCACGGACCAGCACAGAACCACACGGGGTCGCCTTCCCCCAAGGCAGAAGTGGGATCACGGCGAGGTCCCTGCTGTCCCTGCACAGTCCCAAGTCAGGAGATAGAGACACTGTCTCTCCAGCTCCAGCTCTGTGAGGGGCTGCGATACAACTTCTAGCCTTGGCCTCCAGGTGCCGCGGAAGCGAGGGCGCTGGGAGCATCCGTGGGGATCCCCGGGACGCCCCTTGTGGCAGCTGCACTGCCCCAACTCTCAGCCAGACCCGCAGCCCCAACATGCGCCACGTCCCGCACCACAGAAACCGTGCGCAGCGGTGCTGGGCGCTCACTGCTGTTTCCTTAAGAAGAAGAGAAAGCCCAGAGATTTGATCCTATTTTCACAAACTTTCATCAAAAGTTCCAGGACATCAGAAGGTCCTTGGTTGGCCATCGGCCACCTCTGCTCACACATCAAGCATCTGTCCGTCCATGCAGAGCCCCTGGGCACTGCAAGCCAGCCCGGTGCCTTAGGAGACCAGCAGTGGCCTGGACGGAGCTGGACAGGCCGCACGGGCTGTCCTCCTGCAGAGCCGCCCTGACCCCGGGCTCACAAAGGTGCGGCCTCACCGGGGTCTTGTGCCCAGCATGGACCCCAAGGGGCAAGCCAGCATCTCTGCCACACCGGCCGTGGCACCCCTTCCCGCGCATCGGACAGCCACACTGACTGAAGCCTGGCTCGAGGGCTGGCGGCTCCTTCGGCCGTGCTCGCCCCCGTCCCTCCCGGCTGCGACCCCGGTGAGTCTTCCACCACCAGCAAGTCCCACCATCCCACTCAGGCTGGACGCCCCAACACTCCGGCACCAAACCTCACTTCCCCGGGACGGCCGGCCCCCAGGGGCAGGCTGGGGACACGGTTTGGCATCTCCGGTCAAAACAAGTACTTCCAGATTCGGGGCGAGGCCTCGTTGTGTGTCACCAAGAACCATCAATCCTGTTCCCTCCCACCCAAAGCCACCTATCTCTGGTTAGAAGACAACATCTGGTTGTCTGGAGACCACGGTTTTCCGAGAAAATGCTGTCAGGATGTGAAATGCCCGCATTTTGGGCTCCCGCGAGCGGCCCTGGTCACTTCCTAAAGCGGCAGGAACACCACTCGTGTTCCCCAGGCAGGACACCTGCAGGGTGGGGTGCACCCGTGGGGAGGGGCGTCCCGGGCTGAGACCCAGGCCCTGCAGGCCTTCTGGCCTCGGCTAAAGGAGGAAGAGGCAACGGCCCCTGCCTGGGACCCGCTCCCACGACCCACCAGGAGACCCTCCCCACAGACGTGGACCGGCCGGACGCCCTCCAGCCACGTGGGGCAGCCGCTGGCACAGGGGGCAGCTCCCTCGCAGGAACAGAACAGGAGTCCTGGCAGGAGACTCCCAGGGAGGGTGCTGGAGAGGACGGAGACGCGGGAAGCCTTGGGGTCTGCAGAGGGTCCACAGCAGGGCCAGGCCACGGGACAGGACGCCCGCCGTCAGCCATGCGTACGCACAAGGACGGAACGCCCTCATCTCACACCAGTAACAGCTCACAGAGCTTCACGGAGCTCATCGGTCAACCCAGGGTCCCAACACCCGCGCCCTCCCGGCCAGTGCTGGCCTCTGCACAAAGGCCTGTTTCCACAGCACGGGATCGCGTGCTTTTCTAAATGGACAG
This sequence comes from Mustela nigripes, assembly GCF_022355385.1. NCBI lineage: Eukaryota > Metazoa > Chordata > Mammalia > Carnivora > Mustelidae > Mustela > Mustela nigripes. The sequence goes on from NC_081562.1 coordinate 108,858,614, forward strand.
TTTGGGCCACAGACAGTTTTTGAAGAACGAACGGGCTTTGGGAGACGCATTATCAGAGCATCTCTAGCGCGACCCAAGAAGCTCCCTGCTCACTCTTCAACAGACCCAGGCCAGCAGAAAAGCAAGACAACCTGTAAGATGTGCCCGTGCCGTCGGGTCAGAGACAGGAAGGACACCACATCAACAACCATTTTCCTGGACGTGGGCTCCGTTTAGGACACGTCCCCAGAGCCACAGGCCTGGGAGAAGTCCCGCCGCAGCTCAGCCCCCCACTCAGGCCCCGTGTCCTCAGGCATGCAGGTGCCAACTGCGCCAGGACACGAGACGCTCCACAAAAATTTCCGGCAACAGGTGGGGCTTCGGGCAGGTATGTCGGCCACTGGGCCTTCGCAGCCGCTGACAGGACACCCCGCTATCACCGCAGCCACCCCGACCATGCGCTGGCCAGAGCAGCCACTCGCCACAAACTTAAGTCCCAGCTCGAGCACGAGGACTTCCACCTCGAAGGTTGACAGAAGGTACATCTTTGGATAAGAGGAAGTCCCCCACTGAGATGGGCACAAGAGACCCTTCACAGGCTGAGCCTCAGAGACCCCCACGCCCATCAGAGACCAGAAAGGATGAAACCAGGGCCGCCTCAGAGGGGACCTGCCGACGTTCCACGTGACCCCACACGCTCCCATCTGAGCAGTGAGACTCCAGAGCCCTGCGACGGGGCACCTTGCACGGGCAGGGACCACCACCCATGTGCCTCGTGCACCCGATGCTGCTCCAGTCCTCCCGGTTTCCTGCTGAAGAGGGGGTACAGCAGGCAGCGCGGTGCTAGAAGGTCAGCACATGGCCCCATGTTGAGGAGGTCAAGGGACAAGGGCCATGTGGCACTGGGGAGACTCCAGAACAGCAGGGCGCAGGCGGGGCCCAGGGCTCTGGCACGGCAGGCGTTGATCAAAACTCCGTCTTCAGTGCGGAGCTCTGCTTCGAGTCGCAGCTGCCGAGGAGGCCGAGAAGGCAGCACCGGTGCTGCCAACAACTCCAGCGTCAAGGAATGTGACACCAGCACCTTGAGTTTACACAGAAGGTGAAGGGCCTCTGACAACAGCTGTCCGGCCCCCCCCTCGGCCCACGGGAGGAAGAGGAGGAAGAGACAGAAACCCCGCTGTACTGCTGGGCACCTTGAGCGCTGGAGAAGCACACAGCAGGTTTGTCACCAAGAACACTAATATTACACTAACCCATCCCCCCACGAGCAAAGACCACTACTAACCCACCCGTACTCGGTGCGGCGCGTTCTCGTCTGGGCCAGGAACTCGCACGCAGTCTCCTGGGAAGACACGGATGTTAGCGGTGCGGGCACCGTTCAAGCGTCAGCTCTCCCCGCCCATGTCAAGACAGATGTCAGGTACCTTCAGGGGCCTCTGCCCGGTGTCAGTGGCCAGGCTGTTCCAAGGTGTCGAAGGGGTCGGCCCGCCCTGAGCGGAGAGCCAGAGCTCGAGGACGTCCCACTGACCTGCCCCTGCCAGAGAGGCTTCCCACGGGGAGAGGAAATGCGCCAAGAACTACAAGAGCAACTGGAAAATAAGTAACAAAAGGCAGCCAGAGGCATTTACACACCTCTGAGTAATCACTTCAAGTGTAAATGGACTAAATGCTCCAATTGAAAGGGACAGCGGGACTGGATGGATACAAAAGTAAGACCCCGGTGCCAGCTGCAGACCCTCACCTGACGTGCACAGACTGAAAATGAAGGGGGGCGAGGGGGGGGGGACACAATATCACGACCTAAATCAGACAAAATAGAGGTTAAAATAAATGCTGTAACAGGGGTGCCTGCGTGGCTCAGTGGGTGAAGCCTTCGGCTCAGGTCATGATCTCAGGGTCCTGGGATTGAGTCCCGCATTGGGCTCTCTGTTCAGCAGGGAGCCTGCTTCCTCCTCTCTCTCTGCCTGCCTCTCTGCCTACTTGTGATCTCTCTCTGTCAAATAAATAAATAAAATCTTTAAAAAATAAAAAATAAATAAATGCTATAACAAGAGACGAAAGACATTACATACTGATAAGGGGGTCAATCCAAGAAGAGGCTACAACCATGTGACTATCTGGGCACCCAACACGGGGCACCTAAAGAATAGAGCAAGTATGACAGACATAATGGAGAAATCGACAGTAATACAATAATACTTGGGGGCTTTACAACCCCGCGTACATCAATGGACAGCTCCTCCAGACAGAAAACCAATGAAGAAAGAGGGGCTTTGAATGACAAGTTAGACCAGATGACCTAACAGAAACATACAGAACATTCCATCCAAAAGCAGAGTACAGGAGCACGGGGTGGCTCAGTGGGTTAAGTGTCCGATTCTTGATCTCAGCTCAGGTTGTGACCTGAGGGTTGAGGGATCAAGCCCTGCGCTGGGATCTGCACTCAGCACAGAGTCTGCCGGGGACTCTCTCTCCCTCTCCCTCCGCCCACCCCTCCCTCCACTCGCGCTCTCGCCCTCTCTCTAAAATAATAAACCAGAGCAGAACGCACAGTCTTTTCGAGTTCAAATGGAACACTTCCCAAGACAGATCCCATGTTCAGCCACAAAACAAGTTTCAGTGAAGTCAGGAAGACAGAACTCATGTCAAGCTGTTTCTGTTTCTGACCAAAACAGTATGAAATTAAAAGTCATTTATAAGGAAGAAATCTGGAAAGAACAAACACGTGGAGGCCCAACCGCACGCCACTGAACGATGAATGAGTCCCTCAAGAAGTCAAAGAAGAGATCGAAAAACACATGGAGAAAAACGAAAGTCAAAACAATGGTCTAAAATCTTTGGGACACAGCAAAAGCCGTTTTAAGCACAGAGCACGGAGCCTGCTTCCAATTCTCCCTCGCCCTCTGCCCCTGCCCACTTTTTCTCTAAAAAGAATAAAAAATAAAACAAATGAAGGAGGAAGAACAGTGGACCCCACAGAAACCAAAGGGCTGTAAGAGAGAATTATGAGAAGGTAAAGCCAACAAGCAGACAACGTATAAGACACGGATAAATTCCTAGAAACATCATCTTCCAAAACAGAATCAGAAGGAATAAAACATTGGAACAGACAGATTATTGGCACAGAAATTGAATCAATAATCAAAAACTCCCAACAAACAAAAGTCCAGAACCAGATGGCTTCACAGATGTCTACCAAACAATGCAGTAAGAGTGAACAACGACTCTGCACAAGCTACTCCAAAAAATAGAAAGGAAAACTTTCAAATTTATTGTATGAGGCCAACATTATCCTAATACTGAAACCAAATAAATGCACACACAAAAAGAGAAATATCGGCCAATATCCTTGTTGAACACAAATGCAAAAATCCTCAACAAAACACTAGCAGACTAAATTCAACAACACATTAAAAACAATCACTCTCCATGATCAAGCAGGGCTTAACCCAGGGAGGCAAGGGCGAATTCAACACTCACCGTCCACGCGTTACACCACGTTAACGAAGATGAAAGCCACATGATCACTGCAGTGGGTGCAGAGGAGGCATTCGACAAAGTACAACATCCATTCACTGGAAAAACTCTCCACGAAGTAGGGACAGAGGAAACAGACCTCAACGTAAAACGCAGACATGAAGAACCCAGAGTCAGCATCACTTAGTGGGGAAAACAGAGCTTCACCCCCGCGGTCAGGAGCAAGGCAGGGACGTCCACTCTCACCACCGCCACCTGGCCTGGGCCCGAGGCGCCGGCCGTGTCGCTCACACAGAAGAAGTAACAGGCACCCAGATCCGCAGAGACGTCAAACTTCCACTACTGGCAGATGACACGATACTGTATGTAGAAAACTATAAACCCCACCAAAAAACTACCAGAACCGATAAACAAATTTGGTAAAGTTGCAGGATAACAAAGGTAACATACTGAAGGTTATGCATTTCTAGACACAAAAAATAAAGGAAGAGAGAGAAACTGCTGCACCGAAAACAGGAAGACACCTCAAAATGAATCAAACCAAAGAGGCGAGACCTGCACTCTGAAAACCACCCAGCACTGACGGGAGAAGGGGAAGACAGCACCGCGGAAGGACATTCCACGCTCACGGATCAGAAGAACAAACAGTGCGGAAACGTCCGTACCACCCAAAGCCCTGCACACACTGAACCCATCCCCATCAAGCTCCCAGCAGCCTCCTCCACAGAGCTAGAGTCTAGACGGAATCACTGGATGCTGGAGCATCGCCATCCGGACTTCCAGCTATGCCACAAAGCTAGAGTCATGAGAACAGCATGGTCCTGGCACAGAAACGGACACCTCGATCAGCGGAACAGCACAGAGAGCCCAGAAACAGACCCAGGCGTCTACAGGCGATTGATCTGTGACAAAGGAGCAAGAATGTGCACCAGGGAAAAGAGAGCCTCTTCTAGAAGTGCTGGAAACCGGACAGTCACATGCCAAAGAATGAAGCTGGACCACTTTATTATACCAGAAACAAAAATAAACTCAAAATGGGTTAAAGACCTACATGTGAGACTCGAAAGCCTAAAACTGCAGAAAGAAAACATAAGCCACAATCTCTCGGACACTGGCCTTTGCAGCGTTTTTCTGGACAGGTTTTCTCAGAGTAGAGAAACAAAAGCAAAAATAAACTCCTGGGAGTACATCAGAATAAAAAGCTTTGCACAGCCAAGGAAACAACCAACAAAACAACAAGGCAACCTAGGGAATGGGAGAAGATATTTGCAAATGACGTATCTGATAAGGGCTGAACAACCCCTATGAATCAACACACACAAAAACCAGTCTGATTAAAAGATGGGTGAAGGGGGTGCCTGGGTGGCTCAGTGGTTAAAGCTTCTGCCTTCGGCTCAGGTCATGATCCCAGGGTCCTGGGATCAAGCCCCACATCCGGCTCTCTGCTCCTCAGAAAGCCTGCTTCCTCCTCTCTCTCTCTGCCTGCTTGTGATCACTATCAAATAAATGAATAACATATTTAAAAAAAAAAAAAGTGGTTAAAGCTATATTTAAAAAAAAAAAAAAGGGTGAAGGACCTGAATAGGTATTTCTCCAAAGACAACATCCAGATGGCCAACAAACCCATGCAAAGATGCTCCACATCACTCACCGTCATGGAAAGGCCATTTCTTTTTAAGATTTTATTTATTTATTTAACAGAGAGAGATCACAAGCTGGAGGAGTGGGAGAGGAGGAAGCAGGCTCCCCAGCGAGCAGAGAGCCCGATGCGGGACTCGGGACTCGATCCCAGGGCCGTGAGATCATGACCTGAGCCGAAGGCAGAGGCTTCACCCACTGAGCCACCCGGGCGCCCTGGAAATGCAAATTAAAAGCCAATGAGATATGACCTCAGAATGACTAAAATGTCAGAACGGGAAAAGCAACAGGAGAAACAGCAGGTGCGGCCAGGCGGGGAGGCTGTGCACCGCGGGGGCGGCGGGCCGGTGCGGCCGCTCTGCAGGACAGCGCGGAGGGTCCTCGCAAAGCTAGAACAGAGGTGACCAATGCTCCGGTCAACACAACGAGAAGGAAAACGCTAACTGAGAAGATAGGCCCCCGCTGGTTACAGCCGCGGCGTCCACGACAGGCGGCGGCCGGACAGCCCGCGGGCGCGGACAGACGGCGGGTGAAGGCGCGGGGAGCGCCCGGCGGAGCACTGCGCAGCCCGAACCCGCTCCCGCCGTCCGTGCGGCCGCGGACGGACCTGGGGCACCCGCCGAGGCAGGTCGGAGAACCGCAAACACCGCAGTATTTCACTAGGGTCCGTGATCTTAAACACAAAACCAAGTTCCTACAAAACTCAAACGGGCGCTTGCCTGAGGGGAGGCGGGTGGGCGCCGGGAATCAGAAGTGCGGGATCCGGGGCAGTCCCCGCGACGGCCGAGAGACCCGCACAGCCGCCCGCGCGCGCAGCGCAGCGCACACAGGCACCCGCGACGCGCACAGCCACACGCGCTCGGGGCTCCGGCGTCGGACTCCGCAGCGAGCGGCGCGCTCCCCGCAACGTACCTTCTGGAAACGCGGCGCCGCGTCCGCTCAGCCCGCGCCCGGGGAGCGAGGCTGCCGGCACCTGCCGTCGGGCCGCGAACCGGCGTCCAGCCGCGGCCGAGCAGCCCCGGGGAGCAAGACGCGCCTGCCGAGCCGGAGTTCGGACGGGACTGAGGGGCTCCTGTCCCCGTCACCGCGGCGACGACAGCGGTGCGGTGCGGGCCGGGCAGGCCGTGCGGGCCGTGCGGGCCACTTACTCGGCACGGCTGCCCGCTGCGACCCGCTCCCTCGGCTCTTCCGTCAGTCCGCCGGCTCCCTGCGGCCTGCCCCCCGCTCCACCCCGCACACCGGGCGCCCGGCCGACGCCCCGCGGGAAAGCAGACCCGGCACAGAGGACAGGAGCGCGCTGCCCGGGGAGCCCCGCCAGGGAATGTTCTCGTGGGGAGGCCTGCGGCAGGGCGCCGGGCACCCCGCTCCTTCTCCCGCCCGCAGAGGGGCTCCGAGGGCCCGGGCGCTCCGCGTGGAACGCACAGAGGGCGGCGCCGTCCAGCGCCCGCGGAGCGCGGGAAGAGACGCACCTGGCGGCAGGGCCCGGAGCTCTGAGCGCGCCCCTGCGGCTCCGGGAGCCTCCCGGGAGCCCACGAGCGCGGCCCGCCGCCCTCCTCCCGCGCCCTCCGGGCCGCCGCCAGCCGCCGCCAGACTTCGTCCAGGTGCTCCGAATGCGACCTGCACCGCGTGGCCAAGAGCTCCCATAACCTGATTTCTAGGAATCTAATTTTAAACTTCTCCACAGCTAACATATCCCAAAATACAGCATTTGGAACACTGTAGCATAAGCGCAAACACACACAAAGTCTAACCAAAAATAAAAGTGGCATTTCAGGCAAAACCCCGGAATTAGAACACAGTTCTATCCTGAAGCTCTTCAAAACCTTTTTTTTCTTCAACTACACTCACCCCATATAACAGTGATGATCACAGTCACTATAATGAAATAATTTGGTAATAATTTGGCAAAAATTCCAAGACTCTCTTCTCCATGAGGCCCTCCCATCTGCACCGAGAAAATTCTCCCCTTCCCCAGCCATCCCGGCCCAGGGCAGCCCTCGTCCTCCAAGGGTTCCCGTGTCCGCTGCCCCGTCTCCCGCCTCCCACTCTCCACTCGGAGCACGGAGCGCGTGGCAGAGGTGGACGCGGTCACCCCGGCCGCTCCCTCGGGCTTGCTGGTTCTGGAGAGGCACCCACAAACGCCCGGACGAAGACGGGCGAGGTCGAGGGCCGCTGGGTTCCCGCCGGACGCCGCGGGCTCGGCCTCACGGGTGACGCCCCATCCATTCACGTGGGGGAGAAGCGGGACTGATGCAGGCAGGACCCGTTCCAAACTCAGACCACGGTTCTCAGCCGCTGGAGCCCCTCCACATGGAAGGCAGGGACCCGCCGGCTGCACGCGACCTGACTGACGCGACAGGGGTCAGGACGGCAGAGGCTGCCCCGCAACCCGCGCGGAGACCTGCTTCCCGGGAGCGGCCCCCATAGCCACCGTCAGAGCGCGGGGCACAGCCCGGCTTGGGGCCGCTCCCGCACGCCCTTGCCCTGGCAAGGTTCGCACCGTGAACCCAGAAGAGCAGCCAGGGACAGACCACAACCGTCAGTGGCCCCACGTTCACGGTTCCCCTCCAGCACACGTGAGCGTCCCCTCTCCTGGCTCACCTGCTCGGCCCCGCCCCCTACAGCCTCATCCCCCCCCCCCTCCCCGCGCCTTCCCAAGGGACCTGCCGGTCGTGCAAAGGTGGTCTCCCCCAGCCTGACCGCAACCACTGGGGTCAGACAGGACCGGCTCCCAGAGCCAAGTGCTTGCCCTCCTGGTTCTCAGGACACATTTCGAATTCCCTTCTAGAAAACCTCTCTCTGGGCTTAGAAGGACTGCAAACCCACGACCTCCACCCTCACCGGGGCCTTGAGACAGCCCGCTCCGGCCCGGAGCCTCCACCTCGGCCGTCCTGCGCTCCGGAGCTCAACCGCCGGCTGCGCAGGCGGCCCCCAAGCCCACGCCGTCCCTGCGGGTTCTCCAAGCTCCGGTCCGGTTTTCAAACTCTCCGCTCACGTGGCGCCCAGAAGCATCTCAAGGTCATGTCCAAAATGACCTCATCCTCTGTCTCCCCGACTCACTCTCCCCCACAAACACCAGCAACGTCTTCATAACCAGCACGGCTCCGCCTCCGCCCTCCCTTCCCCGATCCGTCGTGAAGGCTCCTCAGCTCGTTCGCATCCCCGGCCGGCCCGGGCCTTCATCAGCACCCCTGCGGACGCTGCACGGGAGCCCTGAGCTTCTCCCCGGTCGCCCGAAGCACAGCCTGGGTCAGCTCTGGAACACCTCCAAGCCCTCGAGAGTCGAGGACGCCTGTGTTCTGACGTCAGTTATGTTACTACACGGTTTATCACTCCACAGGGTCGGCGTGACTGGGGAGAGAGGGACCCCCATTCCCCCTACAAGGACCCTGTGGAAAGCATCATACCTTTAAACGTAGGTGAATGTGCATTCTTAAAAAAGCAGAAGACTCTCCGGATAACTTCTGACCTTGCCACAAACGGGGAGCGGCTGTGGACCAAGAACCCAGGACCATGGGCACCAAGAGCCCCGCCGGGCAGCCCCCCGGGAGTCAGGTGCCACCCCTCCCCGCAGCAGGCTCACCTCCCACGCCCTGGGCTCCCCAGCGGAGCTGCACCCTGACGGAGGAGCGGGTTTGTCTGTACGACTACGTACCGGTTACACAAGTGCAACCAATACAACACAACTCGTAAAGAGAAACTGATCCCACAGGAAAGCAGAACACCTGGCAAAGACCAGATATTGGCAAATTTTTTATGTTTTTAATTTTTAAAAAATGTGCCTTCAAATCAGGTAAGGGAAAAACACAGCAAACGTGAGGAGAGATTACCTAAACCCGAGGCTCTAAACTGTCCGCGAGATGGCTGGTCCTGGCTACAGGCATGGTGTACGGCGAGGAAGCTGTGCCCCTGCTTCGCGGTAGGGCTTCTACGAACCATCTGCACGATTCCTAGGTCAGCCCTCCTCCGTTAACCGAACGTCAGGCCGGCTCCCACCGTGCAGGAAAGCCTTCACAGGATCCTGGCCCCACGAGGGCAGACATGAAACGAGTGGCCCTCCCCAAGACGCACGGGGTCTGGGTCTTCGGGGCAGCCTTCCCCTGCACAAAGCAGGGGCAGTGTCTCTGCGGTAACTCCACATCCTGCCTCCGTGAACAGGGGTGTGTCTGCAGGTGGTCCAGGACAGGCACTGAACCATGACCGACAGGGCAGCCTGGGACGGAGGCTCAACAGACTAGAAGGGTTTAGAAGCACAAAGACCAACGGGCACAGCGTCGAGGTCATTCACACTCCACTCCGAACGAAGACCACAAGGAAGAGGAAGGCAGCCCCAGAGTACAAAGTGTTTGGGGTCGGTCGGAGAGTGTGTAAAAGGACCGCAGAATTCCCGTCCCTTGAATTTTCTCCAGGGAACATAGCAGAAACCCCCAGAGCCCCGGATCCGGGGCCGCAGAAGGTCAGCGTGCCCGCCAGCCCGCAGACAGAGTGGCAGTCAGCCAGGGAGGCTGGCAGGGCCACCAGACCCTTGGGACCCCAGGCGTCAGAAGGGCCGTCGGGTCTGCGGGACAAACCCGGGCACGGTCACAGGCCCGGAGAGAGGGAGAGCTGTGCGCGGACAGGACGCCTGGCTCCCCTCCCCGTGTGGGGCACCAAACCACTTCACACCCCCCAGCCGTGCACGAAGCTCCTTTCCCTCCCCAGCCTTGCCAACCCTTGTTGAGAAGAGCACTTCCAACGGGTCTGAGCCGAGCACGCCGCCGTGCTGACCTGCATTTCCCTGACGACGACGGGTGTGCGGCATCTTTCCAACGTACCCGTTGGCCTCTTGTGGGTCTTCTCTGAAAAAATGTCTACTTGGGTCCTTTGCCCAGTTTTTAATTGGCTTACATGCTTTTTGCTGTACGGGCGAAACCAGGGAAAGGATCCTTGACATTGGCTCTGGCAGTGGTTTCTTGGATCAGACACTGATACCAAAGGCGACAAAAGCGAAACTAAACAACTGGTACTCGGTCAAATAAAGAGCTTCTGCACAGCAAAGGAAACCATCACGGACGGAAAAGGCAAGCTACAGAGCAGGAGAAAGTACTTCAGCCCTTACACCGGATACGGATTTCTATCCAAACACAAAGGATCCGGTTTTTGTGTTTTCAACATAGTTGATCAGTCGATCCTAATATGTAAACTTCTGTCTTTTTTGCAAAGTATGATGCCTTGCAGACAAGCCTTTATGAGACAGAATACAATGACCCAGCGATTTTATTTTTCTCCCCAGGTGGGAGAAGAGAATGGTTTGGGGAGATTCACCAAAATTCTTTGAGTTCCAGCCCACGATTACCCAGCCTGCCCCTAGAGGCGGGTCCTGTGCTACGTTTACACCCACGAGACCTGCACAAGACATTTAACCTTGAGCCCTGGTTTTTTTGTTTGTTTTTAATTTCTAAGCCTACTGTTTTCCTGTGGTTAATGGATCATCCAATAAAATGATACACTCGAAACTATGCTACCAACTAGTCAGTATGAACATTGTTTTACCACTGTGGTGCCTTTGGATTAATCCACTTTAAAACACCAGGAAGAAATAAAATCTATTTTAAAATAAAAGGTTACGTGTGTAAACCTGGTGATTCACAGACCTGTACCCCTGGGGCCAATAATACATTATATGTTAATAAAAAAATAAAAAATTATAAAAAATAAAATAAAAGGTTAGAATGTTAAGATTACAAATGAGTTATTAATCTATATCTCATTCTTCAGATTACATTTAAAATTAAATATTGACATTCTAAAATATTTGTGGGATTTTACAATTTTAATGTATTAAGCATTTTAAACTACACCAAATAGGGGCGCCTGGGTGGCCCCGTACATGAAGCATTCGCCTTCTGCTCAGGTCATGATCCTGGCCCGGGGTCTGGGGATCGAGTCCCACATCGGGCTCTCTGCTCGGCGGGGAGCCTGCTTCTCCCTCTGCCTCTGCCTGCCTCTGTGCCGACGTGTGATCTCTGTGTCGAATGAATGAATGAATAAATAAATAGAAAATGTCTGTTGAGTTAGGACTGGCAAGTTCCCAGACCATCAGTCCAGCACCTTCTCCCCACTCTGGGCTGGAGAAGATGAACCTTGTCGGAAACAGACCTTCAAAACAAAATCTTCTAGAATTGAGGAAACCTAATACTTTGTACCAGCGGGTCCTCTTGGTCTTTATTGTTCCTTTGTTCTCTGCATGAAAAAGTATACGAATGTATTTCTACGGTGTTTTCAGGTTACACACTTGTGACATTTCATTGACCCATTCCACAGCTAAAGGTTACCTTTTTCACCAAAAGAAGAAAGGGATAAATAATACCCAACTGAAAGGGGTTTTCATCAGACAGGTCCGGGACTGATATCATGTAGTTGGGGAAATGTGAAGCATCCACTCAAACACTAAATAAACTGCGTAAGTAGGGTCTAAGTCGGCTCCTGCAAACAAGCACACACAGAGCTTGGGAGTCGATCCGGGGTTTTCTCTAACAAAGCCCTTGCGCGATCCACTCATGGAAGCACCGGGGACGAGGCAGAGGTTGACTGGGCCTGGCTCCTGCCCACCAGCTCACGGGGAACACGGCCTCCTGGGAGCCACAGGGCTGGGTTCTTCCAGCGAGGACCCCGTCCCCACGCAAGGGGCTCCCACGGCTCCCCACAATCACAATCAATGACAGGAACAGGCTGAAGCGTGGAGACAGAGACGAAAACCCGCTGTGGCGTCTAAGGCAGGACACCCCCCACCTCGCCCCGAGGAGAACCTGCCAGGGAAACGGTCCCCGGGAAGACCCCGCAGACGCTCCGCAGGGGACCCACGTCTTCCCGCTAGCGCTGCCCCAGGGAGCGACCACGGTCCGTGACGGAGGCCCACGCGGAGCCCGGCGAGGGCAGCCCCACTGAGCGCACAACACGCGGCTGGGACAGCCCCGAGCGGCACCCATGGCCTTTCTCCTCCGCGGGGGGTGGGCGGGCGCTTATTCACAGTAAGAGAATTTCACCTCTCCGAAGTCTGAATTTCCGTTCTCTTCAAACTGCCTTCTACCAACAGTCTTCCCCTTAGAGCTACTGGGAAAACTGCAAAGACAGCCGAGGACACCGTGACCTTCCCCGGGGTGGGGCGGAGAGCGCCCAAGCCCACGGGGCTGACGGGACAAAGCCGGTCACCCACCTCCCACTTCTCTGCACGGAAACGCTTCCCTGCAGACTCAGATGACAATGCTCCACTGAAGAGCAAAGCCACCGGCTCCCAAAGGCTGGCCGGCGGCCCTGGGTCCTCTGGGCACCCACACCCCAACCCCAGCCTTGGGGCTCCGAAGGCCAGGCTGAATGATGGGGAATGAGTTTCCTGGGTGACTGCCCCACGCGGCCAGGCTCCTGCACGGCAGACGAGAGCACACAGGTGGGAAAGCAGAGCTTGGGGGGTGAGCGGTGGCCCAGGTGCTGGCCCCCAGCCGTGCTCAGTTTCAGGGTCAAGGACCGGAGCTGTCTCCAGCTGCAGGAGCATCCCCTGGACCAGTGGCCTGGCCTGGACAGTGCTCAGGGCCAGGTGAGCACGCTCTGTCGAGGCACAGGGTCAGAGCCACCTCGCTTCCAGGGGCCAGTAACGAGAGCAGAGACCCCCCAGCCGTGCGCACGGGCCCAGGCGGCCGCTCCCCTCCCCCAGGACGGGAGGGCTACCAGGAAGTCGGCTTCCATGTGAATAAAAGTTCTAATTGGTTTGTAAGGACCACGTACTGCTGTGCTTCATACCACCAGCACTTTCAGGGCGGCTTCAACGGATTTGATGCCATAAATCGTCATTTTCATTCTACTGGAATACAGAAGTACTCTCGCTAAAAGTACATAAGGACGTGTGCCAAGAGGACAGGGAAAATGCCCTCGTCACTCCTCTTCTCTCCCCCAGGACCCCCAGGAACAGCTTACAGGTGGTTTACAAAGCTGGGATTATCACACACATAGTGTCGAGCAGTTGGGAAACTCCCCACCGGGAATGGTGTCTGATTACCAGAGTTCCAGGTGTGGGGCTGGGAAGCAGGTAACTGGTCTTTGCACTGGGACCCACACGTCCCATGTGTACTAGTCTCAGCCAATAAATACACCGACGTTTAGACAGCCAGAGAGCCCAGCAGGGCCAGCAAAGGCCTCCAGCAGGCGAGCTGGACGGTCCCAGACGCAGACGCAGACCACAGCCCTCTAGGTAGAGAGGCCAAGGGAGCCTTGGAGAGCCCAGGCGGGACGGAGGCGGGCCGGGGCGGCGGGACGGAGGGCCGGGGCTGAAGAGAGGCCTTAACCATCCTCGCAGACCCGGAAATGAGAGGTGGACGCCACTCACTGCCCTTTTCTGTTCCGCAGAATTCTGAGTAATATATCCGCGTCCCGTTACTCAGTGCGACGCCTCACCCGCCGGGGCCAGCACGGACCCTACAAACCAGCACGCACAGGGGACGCTGCAGCCACGGCCCCCGACACACTGCTGTGAGCTGCGAGAAGCCTGCGGACTCTCCATGCCAGACGCCAGCAGCAACGCCCGGGGGACTCCCCTCCTGACAGAGAAAGAGTGACACCGACCGCGTACGCACGCACGTCCTACCGGGAGACGAGCCAGGACCGCCTCTGATCGCAGAAGGCAGGAAGGCTCTCGTTCACAGCCCAGACCCGGCTTCTGCAGTCTCCGAGCCCCTGCTGTGCTCCGGGCCACAGTGAGAAAGCAGGCGCGAGGGGACGGACCGGCCACAGGGACAGCCCCTGAGGTCAGACACACCACCTGCCTGCACTGAACCGGCTTGGCAGCTTCTGCTTACCAGGGATCACCTGGGATGCTGGTGCAGGTGGGCGGGGAGAGAAGCCGCACGGACACCTGGCCCCCACCCCGGGGTACGACGGCCCCCATGAGGACAGCTGCAGGCCAGAGCTCCTGGCAGGGGCAGCGAGGTCGTGGGAGTCTCCTGGTGCCTATATCGCCCCAACCCCATGGGGCCCCAGTGGGGAGACCCCAGCGCTGGCAGGAACCATGGCAGCGGGCGGGGGATGGCCCGCACAGACGGCCCCCCGCACACACAACTCAGCACACACAATCCACGCAGGACCCGGCTGGAAACCACAGGCCCCGGCAGCTCTGCTGCTCGTGGCTCCCCCCGCCGAGCCCAGCCCTCAGAGGGAAGCAGCTGGGGAGTGGACCGGAAGGAGCCCCGTCCCCAGTGCCTGCGCCTCCACTTCCAACACCTGCGCAGACAGTAGGAGGGTGAGCCAAGGTCGTCTCTGGGGACGCAGCCTTTGCAGGCGTGAGTCTCTGCTCAGGGGTCAGTGTTGAAGAGCACACGTGCAGCCGTCCGTCCGTCCGTCCGTCCACCCGCTAGACCTGCACAGAGAGCAGGGCAGAGCAGTGCTCCCAGTCCCTCACTTGGCCCCAATGACGGGAAGGCCCAGAACTGACCATCTCATCACGCTCAGGGCCCAGAACCCCCAGCCCGAGAAGCCCAGTGCCTCGGCCTGAGGGGCAAGGGAGCAGGAGGAAGCCGCTGGAGCAGGACACACGAGTCCACGCGGCTGGCAGCCCGGGGCAGGGGCCACACCCAGGACACCAGCCCCGTGGCCCAGACCCTCCGGCCTCTGAGCTCCTGTCCGGTAATCCTGCCCTGGCGGTGGCGGCGGGCCCCACTGCACTGTCCGCTCTGACGAGAGGCTTACTTCCATCTCCTGCGTCACTGGAACGGCTGTCACCCCTCCCCCAACGTCTCAGTATTGTCTGCACGCTGGATAAAAGGAGGACTGTTCCCAAGCACTCAGAGGGCAGAAGCAGCCTCCCCCCGCCCCGCCCCTACCGAACTCTGGAATCCAGTAGGACGGGGCCCCGCTTCCCACCGGCACACGGCAGGTTGCTCAGCCTCCGAGAAGCCTCCCCCTGGCAAACCCCTATCTTCTTCAGAAAGCACTTCCGTCATGAACGTATTTGCCCCCTGACAACAGGCACACACCTCCCGCAGGAACGACAGACATTCTACGAGGCCTGACGAAAGCCTGCGGCTCGTCTCAAAAAGGTCCTCCGACATCCCGGCCAACATGAGATCAAAGCATGTCCAGCCTCCACCCCGTGAGCCGCGGTGACCAGTTTCATATCTCTGACGTGCTTCAGCCCGAGCCGCTCCCGACAAAGGCCCGGACCCTCAGGGTCACTCCCGGGAACAGACGACAGCCGGCCCTGGTGCCGGGGAAGGGTTCGGATGGGGCAGGAGCGGCCTCCGTCCGACCTCAGACTCGCCAGCTGGGTTCTGCCGGGAACCCCGATGGAAACCCAGACCACACCCCTAGCAGTAAGGACTGTCAGCGGCCGGCAAGCCCCCACCCGCGACAGACCCAGTCCGTGATCTGTTCACGCTTCGTGCCCACCTGCACGTACTCAGCCGCCTCTGCTCCACGTTTCCTTATGCGCACGTGGACGTCTTCTCGGTAGTGGCCTTAAGGAAACACATTCGTTTCTCATTTCACCACCACTCCTCTGTCTGCCTTCAGACTTTGTAGGCAGCGAGAGGCCGATCCTGGGATCCCTGGAGACAGGCACCCGACCCCTGGCCCGGTGACAGTATCGGGGAGTTCTTCTTTGTAGAAAGAGTTGATGGTTCTGCTCACAGCCCGCGCTGCAACAGACCCCCAGAGCCAAAGGACACGTGGCTGGCGTGGGGAGTCACTGATGCGGCAGAGAGACATCAGCCGAAAAAGCCCAAGGAAAAAGGGTTACAATTTTCCAAACTACCAACAACACCAGTGGTCCTTAAAGCCCTGGGAAGCCTGTTCACGGGCGTCTTGCTCCAAAGAAGTGCTTTGCAAAGGTGAGGAAGGATTCGGGCAGTCAGGACCCCACCCCCACCCAACACACGCCCCGCATCTAAGGGCCACGGGTTGCAAAGAGAAGACAGAGGCAGGAGGAAGAGGAAGGCATGAGCACGGGAGGAAGAGGGGCATCAGGAGAGTTTAGGATTGAGAACGAAGTCGTCGCGGAAATGACATACAGGCCTCTGGCCATCTCGCAGAGACCCGGTTAGTCCAAGTTAGCGGAACAGCATCGCACGTCCGTCCGTGCCTGCGGGTGAGCTCCTGGAGGCACTCCACCACGAAGATAAATGGAAAGAGAAAAATCAATTTGCCATGCAGTATAATGACTCAGCCGGAATCACCAAATTACTATAATCCACGCAGAGTCAGCTCCTACCGTTCTTCAAACGGGGCTGCTCTTCGGGGTAGGGGCAGCTTCAGATTCGAGAAATGCACACTGGAAAATGGTCGTTTCCTTTAATTCCGACGGCCACGGCCCTGGCGAGACGGAGCGGCTCTCGCCGCCTGCGGAACGGAAGCGGTCATAAACTGGCACAGAGCCGAAGGCAGGGCGCACCTCCTTGATCTCCGCTTCAGCTGGTCCCGGGACTCCCCAGACAAGTCCACAGTCAACCCGTAAAACCATCTTTGCTCTGGGGTTTACTCAACAAACAAAGTCTTCGGAGGTTCCCTGATACTGGCAAATGTCTCTTCATTAAGGAGGGCTACACGCTTTCTAACTGAGGACGTGGGGGTGACCCGTCCGCAAACAGTGCTCTAGGCAAGGCCGACCCGCCGGCGTGTGCACGGCCCAGGGCCATCCTGGATGCGCGGATCCACAATTCCACGGTGAACAGCCTAGCCGGGGAAGAGGGGAGAGCGCAGGCAGAGGGGCTACGCGACGAGACAATACCCCAGGAGGGCCGAGTGTCTCACGAAGTCCCTGTTTTAAATAGCTATTCCTGCCCACGTCTACCTGGATCGAGACTTCACACGCCGTGAAGGAAGCTGGAAGACTTGTGTGTGGAAGCTACAAACACAGACGAACAAAACAGAAACCGAGAACAAACCGGTTGTTGTCAGAGGGGAGGGACGTGGGGAGGCGACACCGGCGAAGGGCTCACAGGCACACACTCGTGGTCAGAAAACAAGTCCGCAGGAGGAGACGAGCCGCAGACAGCATCGTCAGTGACACTGGGATAACCCTGGTGACCGAAGCAGGACGACAGGTGGGGGCTGCACGGATCGCGGGGAGCATTTCATGATGTACGCCATGTACACAACCTGCGCTGGACACCTGAAACACTGCATGTTAACCGCACTCCGACTAAAAAAAACGATCTGCCCTGACAAGTTCCCGCAATCGCTAGACCCTCTTCACGATGATGAGTAACCACTAAATAGCTTCCTCTCGAGGGGCTGAAACTGAAAATAGGATAACAAAAGAAAGCCGCCTCCTGACGACTTTACTAAGCAGATTCTAGTTATGAAAATAAAGGATGGTGGGGACCAGATTCCTAAAATACCCTTCGCAGAACTCTGAACCGGTAGTAGCTCATCATCATTACGTTAGCTGGAAAAAACATTTAGGGTGTATGCCAGTAAATAGGTTTTTTAAAAAAATCACATTCACCATGAAACCCCGCATCTTTGTACCACTTCTCCTTCCTACTTTGCACTGGACGGATGCACGGGGTGAGGGCAGGCCTCGAGGTGGGAAGCAGCAAAGAGAGAAGCAGGGGTCAGGGCGCCGTCCGCTAGGCCTCCTGGGACGAAGCCGGCTACGCGGACCTCGCGCACAGGCACAGAGCCCTGGCCGAGCTCTCGGGGCGGGGTTCCCTTCTCAGGAGACACAGGTCCCTTCACTTGGGCTGCCAGTCCCGGAGAAGTAATACACAGGAGGCACAGACGCAGCACTTGCACACACTGGGCAGGTGGGAGCGGCGGCTAAAATACTACAGACGCGCCCCCCACTTCGGGAGACGGGTGGAGAGGAGGTCTCTGTCACGGAGGGAGAGACGGTCGCATAAACAAACAAAGGGGTCGATTTGCAACATCTGATGTAAAAGTCCACATTCTGCACTGTCCAGTCCTACTGACAAGACTCCAGCTCCCAAGGGACAGAGAGAAGCCAGGCTCGTCCCTGCGAGGACTGGAGATCGGAACGGGCACTTCGCTTGGAGTAAAAGCACTCTGCATAAAACTAAAAATTGATTGTCTCCTAAGTGACGGCTGACGGCTTAAACACAGCCACCCTCACCCTCGTAAGCGATAGGGGAGCTCTGAGAGGTCACTCTTCCCTTGTAGACATGCTGAAGAAGCTATTCCTGGAAACTCATTTAGAATTTTCTTCCCAGAAACACAAGCAAGAATTAACAGCATTGTCTCTTGACCAAAATGATTAGGATTTCTGATAAAACCATATGACCCAGCTTCCTGATTCTAAAGGGTGCTATACCGAAAAGTCAGCCCACAGGGGCCCCATTTCCCATTTATCTTCCTTGAGAAAGGAGTTTCAAACACACAGAAAATGGGAAGGGTTGTGTAGTGGACGCCGCGCCTCCGTCCCCAGATCACAAATCCCACTGGCAGTGTGGTTTCCGAGGCAGCGGCTCAGAGAACCTCAGCACCATTACAACAGAGTCCAAGGGCATGGGAGCGTCTTCCTGGGACTCGCTGTCCGCCCCCACCCCCACCCCCAAGAGCGCCCCCGGCCACCACCAAGCTCCCAGTCCCGGTCTCAGAAGGAGCCGGGATGAGAGGCTGGGTCCCTGGGCATGGTTCACAGAAAGCCAGCCGCCCAGCCTCGGGTGTCGAACATGGTCAGGAAACCGAGGTTCTCGCGACGGTAGGAATTTCCAACCATATGAAACCCAGTCTCTCATCTATTCAAAGAAGATGGCGTTTCCTGAGAAAGTATTTTAAAAAGATTTAAAAAGATCAACGTGAAAACAACAAGGGAGCAATTATGAGGTTTACTCTGTATCTTAGTGTCCAGGAATGCTGCGTCGCAAACACTGCTCCCCGCCCCACACTGCCCTTCAAGAACACAGCACGGTCACCAAAACCGACCCCACCGAGGCCGCCAGCCTAGTGAGCTTCCCGGCTCTGGTGCACATTCCTCTCGAGGAGGCCGGTCCCCTGCCTACCAGCCAAGGAAGACACCCACGCGGGCCGCTCTCCGTGCAGAGTCCCTCCCCAGTGCCTTGCCCTCCGCCCTTCACAGGAGACAGAATGGACTCCGACGCTTCCGGAGGCCCCTCTGTCTTACACACTTTCATCAAGGGCAGATTCCACCCAGAATCGTACGTGTGCCAAGCACTAAACAAGTCATCAAGGAAACGAAATTAAAGTGACTTCCTGCCTGTGTCCAGGGCCAGATCTTCCTAATAAAAGGGGAAAAAAATTCTACATTACCAAGAGTCATTATACATCCGTTAGTAGTACGGCATCAAAATAATAATTCATCCCATCTACAGGGGAAGAAAGAAGGGCAAATTCGACTTCCTCATCCTATTCATTTCTGTCCGGCTAACTGAGAAGTATCTCAAGGTCTGGCTGCCGCTATCAACGGCACGAGGACCCCGATCGCTAGTCCTCCGGCGGCCCGAGTCCTGCTGGGGTCCACGGGGACGGTCGCCATCATAGCAAGCCTCGACTCACTTGTGCTGAAAGCAAAATGAAACACCAACCCACCCACACAGCAAGTCTGATTTTCACAGAGGTTCTGACGTGAGACAGCCCGAGGACGGTGGCTGGGCCATGGAGGGACAGGACAACATGCACTAGTGGCAAAGGCTCAGTCCTGGAAAGTGGATGGACCATCTTCCAGGGCTTGAATGTGTATGTTTTAATGACAGATTTAATCCAATCATGCCCTTGCCTAAATGGCTCCTTAAAGACGTTTTTATATCCCTAAATCTCAACAGCTTTTAAGCATCCATTATATTTGCCAAAACCAGTAAGAACAAAAGAGCCTGTTAGTGCCACTTAAGAATCTAGCATGACGTCCTGCTCCAGCTTCCTGCCGCATGTGACCTTCAAACAGGTAGGGAACATAACTTCTGCAAAACCATGAAGTCCACAGGGCACGGGTTTGAGGGGGCAGGAGCGCTTTGACGCCCTACCGCTAGTTTTTGTTTTATCAGAAGCGTACATGGGGCGCCCGCTGGTCTAGACGGCTCAGCCCCCGATTCTCAGTCTTGGCTGGGGCCTCACTCTCTGGGCCCCCATCGGCCTGCACTCGGCACGGGGTCCGCTGGGCTTCTCTCCCTCTGCCCCTCCCGCCCCTGCTCAGGTGCGCTCCCTCGCTCCCTCTTGAAGATAAATAAATCTTTAAAAATAATAAAATAATGAAAATAAAAAGCAAAAGAAGCTACGGAAGTCAGCGAGGAAAAGGTCCCACTCACAATCGCCAAGTGAAGTGGCACTCCCCCGCGTGACGGGCCTCTGAGCAGGCTGGATGGAGCTCAGGGCGCCCCGATGTCCTCGGAGAGCTACGGCCTGGGGTGCTCGGCCGGCAGGGCACAGGGCCTCGCCACAGCAAGGCAGGCTCGGCACGCTGCCCGCGGCCTGCCCTCTCTGTCGCGCCTGGCTCCCAGGAGCCCACCTGGTCCGCCCCCGTGCCACGCGTCTCCGGCACGGGCTGAAGGCAGCTATGTGCGGCCCCGTGGCCCCATCCACGGACACTGAGGAACGCAAATGCCCCCGAGTCCAAGCCGGTGGGATTCGGAGCCTCGGGGGGCAGGTCCCGCAGCTCCCCGGGAAGCTCTGGGAATAACCCCGGCCAGAGTCCGACCCGGTCCCGGACGCAGCAGGATGACAGCCCACACGATGCACTTCGCAGGTGCACCTGCGCCCAAGCCCACGTGGGCCAGCTTCTCGGACTGAGTGACTCCGCGGTGGGGAGGGCCGGGTCACAAGCACAGGAGCTCCGTCTGGGGACACACGCGGGACAGAAGAGGGGGCGGGGGATCCACGGAGCGGGCGTCGCTGACCCTCAGCACCACCGTGCAGGGAAGGTTGGAGGCTCCCCCGACCGCTCAGGGAACGGAGGCCGGGAGACTCGCTCGCCCACCTACAACCGAGCTGTGAGCGGGGGAGCCAGCAGGACCCGCAAACGCTCCGGACGCACGGAGGTCAGGAAGCGGTCACCTCGATGGACAGACTTCTGTGTCCAGTCCAGAGAAACCTCGAGATCCTCCCACAGATCCCCACAAACAGGATTTAGGAAAACATCCAAAGAGATCCAGGAAGCACAGAAGGTCGTCCACAAGGGATAAAGGGAACTTGGAGCTTTAAGTTCCCACCGTGCTAAAATCCTGTTCCCTCAAACTGAGGGCTGCTGAGTGACCCTGTCCTTTCCAAAGCATTTGGCCAACGAAAATATTCCACGTCTTCCTTCCCTCTGGCAATAGCAGACTTTGCAACTGCCCTTAAATGTGCCCGACACCTTCCCTGAGGGTCTGTGAGCAACGTCCGGGAACTGCAGTGCGACCCTCAGCTCGGCAAGAAAGGGGAACAGACAGTGACGCAAGGGTTCCAAACAGACGCTCGTGCTTTTCCTGAGGGATGATGTCAAGGAGCGTGACTGTGTCAAAACACGGTGACAGGCGGGTGCTCGCTAAGGGGACTCCGGGGCGTGTGGGGCTCTCCCCTCCCCCAGCTTTTCTTTGCTTACGAACTCCTCACAGAGGGCCAGCTGCACCTGGGAGCCGCTCGGTCAGCAGGCGAGCGGAACCATTCCGTGATTCGGGAATCAAGTTTCTCTCCGCACAGGACCAGCGGCCGGGAGAGAAGGCCGACGGTGAGCGCCTTCTCCCCAGCCAGAGGCTCAGCCCGGAGCCAGGTGTATCCAAAGCAGCCCAGACGAAGAGCTGATGTGCGTCACATGAGTTTTACATAATGTTTAAATTATTATTCACTATTATTAAATTATCAAATGACCTGACGAACCAGATAATTCAATAAGGAAAAAAATCAGTTGTTCGTAGTTGTGAATAAAAACGTGATGAATCCTCTCTCTGAATAGTTCGGATCTGGCCCACAGTCTTCTCATTAGGACACAGATTTCCAACCCAAACAGCAAACACATGATGTAAAACCAGCAGCCAGGAAGAAAAAGAAACATTCCTAACCCAGTATAACCCAGGATCCCTTCAGGTCTCGGTATCTTGAATAGTTCAGTCTTTTTTCCCCTGATTTGTAACGCCCGCTGTACAAAGCCCTTCAGAAAGGAGCTGTCGGCGTCTGTAAAGTACCCAGCACAGACAGCCCGTTTTACTACCCAAGACACTCACCAGGAGCAAAACTCCACAGCAAAACCCTCCTGCCCCGGAAGGAACTGCTTGCTATAATTTTAATTTTTACAACTCAGTATCTTAGCATTTTCCCACTTTATTTGTCTCAAAGGCTTATAAAATTAATAATTCCAACTGGGTCCCCAAGAAAGCAGCAGAGGACAGGCATGGTTGGGGAGGACGAGCACTGTTTCCTTCCGCACGTTGACTCCGACAGTCCTGCCCCACACCAGCTGGGATTCCCAGTTAGCGTCTCCTCTTTGAGAACACTATTTATCACGATCACCAACAAATGGATGCAATTACTTCTTCTGAGACATGACAAGTTTTTGTTCCTCTTAGCAGAAAAGAACAGAGCACCGGTAACAATAGGTCACCCCTGAATGGCACACGCGCGCGCACACACACACAGGCCACCAGAAAGAGCGCTCGAGTGGGCAACCTTGAGAGCACAGGTGTGGAGACAGGGAGGCCGGAATGCGAGAACGGTGCCGCCCTGATGCAGTGTGGCCAGAAACCCATCCCATCGGGCAGGGGCCTTGCCCAGTACCACCGGTAAAATGCCCCCTCGTCCCACGATGAGCAGCGACACACAGAACGAAGTCAAGCAACTACAGCGGGAACCTGAGCCATTGTAGCAGGAACTGGGCAGGGTCGTTCCTAATACGAGGAGGGTTTGATCTGGTGAATCCGTATATACACTGATTCAAAAGGCTGATTATCCAATACACTCTCTTTACAAGTCAGAAGAATGCTCCGACTCATCCCATAAATCACTGCTTTGAAAATAAATAAATAAATAAACCAGTTCTAAAAAAAGAGACGACCCGTTTGGAAAAGGCTAGGATGAGGAAGGCAGAAAGTGACTCATAACGTCCAACAGCTCCTCGTCCAAAC
This sequence comes from Mustela nigripes, assembly GCF_022355385.1. Taxonomy (NCBI): domain Eukaryota; kingdom Metazoa; phylum Chordata; class Mammalia; order Carnivora; family Mustelidae; genus Mustela; species Mustela nigripes. The sequence goes on from NC_081562.1 coordinate 108,881,740, forward strand.
ACCAACAAGGGTATAAAGCCAGCCGCCCAGTAAAACACAAAATAGAGTCATTGTTACCACTCTGACCCCCTCAGGCTCAGATCTAAGCTAGTTACCATGTTGCAAATATCTTACAATTTTACAGATCTGCGCCTTTAACGAGCGTGTTTACTCGCCTGGCGCCCAGCTTCCCAGCATCATTTGACGCCTGTATTTATTCATTGAGAAAAGAACATTCAAATTTAACTATTTTCCTAACTCGGAAGAACTCTTGTAATCCACATCCACACATTTCAAATCCCACACATATCGATGCTGCCATTTTATAAATATTTGTTAAAAACGCAGGTAACAAACAATATTTTAGGTCCACCGTGCCAAGAATCCCATCTCACTCACAGTACTTCTTGCTATTGGGCAACTCTGGGACGGACGTACCACGTAAATCCTGTCCCCGATCCTGAGGTCTGACAGCAGGCGGAGGGCGTCCCGGCGGCCCCCAGCTCTCTCCCTGAACCTGCTGACCCCGCCCCCTCCTCCTCTCCAATTACGATAAATTACCAAGGAGCATCTGCAAGAAAACACTTTCTTCACACATCTGTTTTCCAGAGTCAGCTGTGTCCTTTCAGTAAGGACAACATCCACAGGGTTAGGCTGCGTGAGACGTGGCTGGGTCTTCCTGACCTTGGAAGTGGTCCTAAGGTGTCAGCTTGGGCAGACCCCCGAGGTCTGCAGCAACCGGGCCCTCCGCCCTCTGCAAACACAGGGACGGGAGTCGAATTCCAGAGTCACGTGCATCTGTTATCTCGTGCCCAACAGCCCTGAAAATCTACCAACATTCCAACTGGCCCTCTCTTTCCAATGTCACTCTTCGGTGTCAGGAATGTGCCTGTGAACTGCTGGTGTGCATGGCCCCTTGTCCGTCAGGTTAGCAGCCGCTCACTCACCGAGACAGTGTTCCGCCAGACTCCGCAACGGATCGAAACACGACTTGAAGTAATTTGGTATATTAACCAGCAAAGCAGAGCATGAACTGAATAACCCCCATAAGCAAAAGATAGGAAGCGAGCAGACATGCAAAAAGTAAAATATGGCATCTATTTTGTAAAAACACTGCCCTGTACAAACACCTAATGGTTTTCACAGGCTGTAGTATCCCTAGGCAGTTTCCCTAAGTTCTACCCAAAGAAGACTTCAGCCACCCCTGGATAAGAGGGGGCTCTGTGCACGCACAGCCCACGAAGTTACCCGCCACCTAACCCAGAAACTCACTGCTAAACCTCAGCCAGAAACTGAAATTAAGTTTTCTGTTTCTTCTCTACTCGGCTTGATGTTTCTATTTAAAGCCTTTCCTTGAGTCGAAAAATGTTTATTTACCCATTAATGAAATTATTTGGGGATCTTCCTAAAGCCAAAAAGGAAAATGCATGTTTCCAAAAGGCAGTCATGTCTGGGAGGGGAGAAGAAATGCTTCGGGAGAAAGGGCATGGGAACGGAGCCACGGCCACTCCACCGGCCCCGCCAGCCAGCCCCAAGGCCCTGAGCCCCGGACCCACAACCCCGGCCCCACACCACCGACCAGAGCTAGACACGTGGACTGGCGGCTGTCAGCGCCCGTGGAGGGGCTGCCGGCCACATGTCCCGGCAGAAAGCCCCCACACTTTGCTGACACGGCTGTTCTGCAGTGAGAGAAGCACAGGGAAGTCACAGACGGGGCAAGAAAAAGGAGGCAACCAGCAGGGCAGGAAGTCAAGATCAGAGCTCTGCAGCCAAGACGTCAACCTGCAGCCCTTGACCACACCGTGCCCCGCTAACATGATACAACACCGGGGTCGGTAACAACAGAGAGGACAGACCCGAACTGCTCCCGTGGGGGAGCCCAGCCCCACAGACAACACCCCCGACGGCGGGCAGGCGGGGCAGGAACTCCGAGACAAGAGTCTACCTGGTTTTCAACCTTCATTATGTGCCTCAGATGCAACTGGTTCCCATCCTCCCCTGCAGGAACGAAGCCCTGGAAATTCCACGTGTTTCCACAATAGTTTCTGATATTGCCATAAAACGATGAAGGCTAATTTAAAGAATTCACTCCGCATGAATCATGACTGAGGATAAAATGTAATAAAAGCTGTTTTAACTTTTCACCTTGTGAGTGGATAGTCTGGGGGATTTTTAAGTTCCACGATGTAAGAGACACATCTCTGACCCTTCCCATCTTGGGCTTCTCCAAAGCGACACTGAAAACAAGGCGGTTCGTCTAATTTAAGCCGGAGGAACTGCTCCATGTGGTTACAAGACCCGAAATTCCAAGTGACCTGGAAGAACGCTCCGTCAGCTCAGCACGGACAAAGCCAGTCAAAGAGGACACAGCGGATGTGCGGGGGCAGCGGGGCAAGGGGGTGGGGGACAGGCCAACGCACCCACGCTCCGACCATTTCATTCTTCAGCGTTCAGCCCAGGTCTAGCAAGGTTTGCACAGACAGAAAAACAATAATGTACCTCCCACATGCAAACACATACCCCTTTCTCTGCCCAGACACTCAGTAAGAAGCTCATTAAGCCCTTTTTAAAAATCTATGCAGATGGAAGGTGTTCATGGAGAACTGGACGGAGCACACCGTGGTCCGCTGCCGCGCTCTGGGCAGTCGGATACGGTCCTTACCCTCCAAGAGAAACGGCTGGTGACAGGCTGGTGTCATCGAACAGGTACGCGTGCCCCAGGTTCACACTTGTCAGCAACCACTCCCCATACAGCACGGCGCCAGGACACCCATCCTCAGCCCTGTCCCAGCCTCGAGGAGCATCTGGAGCCGTTGTCCAGACCGACGGGGGACGGGGCTGCGGTCCTGTCGAGTTCAGATGGCATCCCACTTTGCTAACACAGATGGGGTATGGACACGTACTGTCCGAGTCCCACAGACACAGCAAACGCATGTGGGGGTACGGCATGATGTCGGGGTGCCATCAGGAATACCAGAATGCAGCGCGCAGCGAGGGCCACAACGGCCACAGAGGGAGGAGGAACCCCATCTGAACACTGACAAAAATCACAGAACTTGGGCAAATATTTTCCAACGGCCAGTCCATCCTTTCCAGCCATCTGCCCACAGCGCACACTCTATCCAGCAGTTTAAATCTAAATATCGTCCCCAGCTGCCTAGCACACCGTATCCCCTGCCTTCGGGTCCTCCGAGGTACCAGAAAGCTTCACTGCCTTCCACCAGCCGGAATAGTGTCTGCTGAGCACACAGAGTCCAGGAAACAGCCTCCTCCCACGGGGCTGCTTCACATCGGAGCACATTACAATACCCTGCAGAACCCCAAATTTGAAACAGAAAAATAGAAAAATGCCCAGTCTCGGTCAAGCTGAGAAGGCAGTTAACACCACGCCATAAAGTCAACATCAGCTCCTCCCTGCTGATGAAAACTGGCACGAATGAATGTACTTTCTGGCTCCCCGCCCTCACAAAACCGTTACACACGCGCACACACACACACACACACACACACACAAAAGTTCACCAGGCTGAACTGCTCCAAATGTAAATTCAAAACCAGCCAGCCTGTCCCTGCCGCACGGGGTGGTGGTGGCCTTTGCAGGGTGAGCTGGGTGGACACCAGATACACATTACACATCTCCCATTTGGGAACTTCGGTGCCTCCCTTTCTAAGACAGCAAAACCCGATGGAAAACTTATGACAGTTGAGCACATGACCCCACCATTAGGAGCAAATAGGAAACCGCATACAACACTCCCTGAAATCCCTGTAGCAAATCTGTCACAAATCCCCAATCCGAGAGATGAGAGCGAGACGCCGGACCTGGCCGGAGGGGGAGGCTCCGCCGTGTCACCCACCCTTCCCGGCACAACACACAGAACAATAGTAGCGCGATCCTCCCCCGGAGGGCAGCCTGTGCCGAGGCCAGGACGCCCGGACCGCCGGGCTCCAGCCCCAAGTGCAACGCCAAGTTTCGCATTAGAATAAGGCCAGCCGGCACCTCAGGCCGTGCGACGCGGACGTGTCCCCAGCGCCGGCCGCGGGGCGAGCGCACGGACGCGCACCAAGGACACGGCTCCCCGCCAGGCCGGCGCAGCGCGGCCCAGGCAGCCCCCGGCCCAGGCAGCCCCCGGCCCAGGCGCCCGTCCCCGCCCCAGGCCCCGCCGCAGCGCGGAGACCCGCCGGCAAGCCCGCAGCGCGGGGGGCCCGGGCCGAGCCCGCGGCAGCCGGGGCGGAAACAGGGCTGCGCGCACCCCCGCCCTGGACCCCCCCCCACACACACACACCCCGCCCCGCTCCTCCGCCCGGGACGCCCGCCCGGGACCCCCGCCCGGCCCCGGCCCCGGCCCCGGCCCCGGCCCTCCCCGCGCCAGCGCGGCCCGGCCGGGCGCGGGGCCTGTTACCTTCCGACAGCTCCAGCTCCAGCTCGGCCAGCCGGGCCCGCACCTCCAGCGGCAGAGCCATGCCCTCCAGGCCGCGGTCCGCCATGCTCGCGGCGCCCCCGCCCCAGCCGCCTCCCTTTGTTCGCAGGCCGCGGTCTGGCCGCTCCTCGCGCCCAGCGGACCCGCACCGAGCGCGGCAGGCCGGGCGCGGCGCAGCGAGCGCTCCTCCCCCGGCGCCTCCTCA
>NC_081562.1:108891344-108964571 GCF_022355385.1 Mustela nigripes
CAGGGGCGCCCGGGAGACGGGGACGCGCTCGGGGCCGGGGCGGGGGGTGGGGCCGGGGAAGCGGGGGCCTGCGGACGAGGGCGCGCGCGGGGGATGGGGACGCGTTGGCGCGACGCTCGGCCGGGAGCGCGCACCGGGGGTGAGGCGGGGGCGCGGGGCTGAGCGCGAGGACGCGCACTGGAGGTGGGGTCGGGACGGGCGGGCCGGCGCAGCGCGCGCTCCGGGGGCGCGCTCGGGGGCGCGGGGCGCGCGCACGGGCCCAGCCCAGCCTCCGCCTCCTCCAGGCTTAAGGCGAAAATACCTGCTGCAGCCCCGGCCTAACGTGCGGGTTGGAACTGAAGTGCTCGGGGTCCTTGAGGGCTGAACGCGTTTATGCACACTTGGGGCCGAGGCTGTGGAACGCAGTGGGGCCGTGGACACTGGGGCACTGGAGGGGAAGTTCCTGATTCTGGATCCAGAGCGGCCCGCCTGTGCTCGCGTGCGAATCCGTGCGAATCCGTGCTCCGGACGAGGCTCGTTTCCCCGCCTGAGGAAGGACGCGATGCAATCCCCCGAGCCCCACGTCCCGCAGCAGCCCTACCAGGCTGTGGCCCGCGCGCCCACGGTCACGGGGACCCAGACGCCCTCGGGCCGGGGCTCCCCGCGTGCTCACGCGCGGCCGCGATGGCCCCCGGCCCTCTTCGCTTCCGCGGCCTGTACGCCCTCCCCGTGAGGGTCGGCTCCCAGCGCGTCGGGGTCACCTCTGCGCGCCGACCACCACAGCTCGGTCTCTGTCCTGCGGGTTCGGAGAGGCGGCCTCACACCCACTGTCCGACTGACTAGCCTCGCCGGGATGCCCCCGCACCCCGAAGGCCACACGCTCAAAGCCGCCGGTTTCCGACTTCCAACGACCTCCACCGTCTCCGGAGTTCTCAGGCCGACAGCGTCCTGCAGACCCCCTCCTCCTGCCTTCACATACCCTCCGCCTCTCCGTCCTCTCAAGGCTCTGGAGGACGACTGGATCCTGTGACCCGTGGTCCCTCCCGGACCCCTCCCGCGCTCCGGGAGCGTCCCGCTCGGCTCTCCACAGCCCCGCACCGGCCCGGGCTGCAGGGGGCTCCCAGCAGAGGCGTCCACGCCCAGCCCAGACGCAGGCCACCGCGCTGCCCGCACCGCCTCCTGAGCACCAGCGCTCGGCGGGGGTCAAGACCCTCCACCCGCTGACCGCGGCCGGCAGACCCTGCAGCCCTTCCGATGAGCGCCGGCTCCTCCAGGCCTGCCCGCCCCTCGCCAGCACTCTCGCTCTCGCGGCGGCCTTCCTCCGCGCTGTGCCTTCATCGTGGGGGGCCCTGCCCGCCCACACGCTCCCACATGCGTCCCTAACGCGGCTCTTCTCCGACCCGGAGCGTCCGCTACTTGCCACCCTTTCGCGTTGACCTGTTGTTGATCTTCCTCAAGCGCAGGCTCCTCAAGACCCAGCCTTGCTCATCTCCCCAGTTCCCCTGGATGTGACCTAGTGACAGCTGAGAGGCGCTGGCGTCTCTCGCACATCTGTCTTCCCGCGGCAACGGAGAGGCCCGCGGTGGGAACGTTCAGGATGAGCCACAGGGCATGAACCCCGAGCTCCTCTGCCTCATGTTCTGTGGGTGCGAGTCCAGCGGACCCTGGGAGCCAAGCTGTATGCCCGCCGCTGTCCCCTCTTCATGATACAAGGCCACCCACCATGTCCTAGGGAGCCCTGGCGTCCAGCCCCGCGGTGCTGCAGGCGGAGGCTTGAGGGAAATCCCCGGCAGCAGAACAGTCCCTACAGCGAGGCAGGCGGGCAGCCTGCACATTCCCAGCAAGGACGCATGCCAGTCCTACTCGGGCAGGGTGATGTCCCTCTGTAGCGCAGGGCTGGGCCTGGGTCACTTACAGATGATCCGCAACTCAGTTTGGTTCCAAAGCAGACTATGGTTTTGCGTGAAGCACACGGACAGAGTCCGCTGGGAGCCGACGGTCGTCACTGCCGCAGGTGTCACTACACACAAGCCAGGAGGCGATGGGCACTTGGCATTTCCAACAGCCTGACAGACACTCTCACCTGAAAATCCCGCCATGTCCTCAAACACGGTACGTCCCAAATCAAACCCGTCCAACTGCCAGCCCCGGCTCTCCGCTCATCTCTGATCGTGGCCTCGCCCCCCTCATGATGACCCGTGCTGTTGCCGGTCTCACACACCTCACACACCTGTCCCTCCCCTCGGCTCACGGCCCGGCACCCCCACCCGGCCTGTCTTCTCCTTCCAGTCTTTCCTGCCATGGCTGCCAGGGTGCTCTTCCCAAGCGACACCTTGAACAGGTCACAGTCCCCTTGCTCGACAACGGACACAGATTCTCTGCCTGCAGAGCAAAGGGCTCGTGATGGGACCCGGAAGCTTCCCGGGCCTGGCACAGTTTCTGTCCCTCCCTTCTGCTCCCCGGCCCCCCATCATGCTGTGCCCCCCGCAGAGTGCCCCCCGTTCCCTCCTCCTGTCGTCCCCTTCTCCCCTCCCCCCCGTGTCTCGGCCGTCGGGCACATCACACCCACGCATGCCCACCTCAAATGCCACTAAGAAGCCTCTTTTCTGCCCTCCTTGTTGGGGAGGTTCTCGCCACCCCCTCTTTTTCAGCCTCTTCTATCTGGGATGTGTCGTCGACGTGTGTGTCGTATCCGGCAGCTAGTTTATCTGTAACTTCCCTGCTGCGTCGAATGACACAGAAACAACGTGCTATTTCTCAGGGCGCGGTCTGGCTCTGCAGCGAGGGAGGGACCCTCTCCCCCACCCCGTTCTGCTCCAGCCCCGGCCAGCCTCAAGCCATGGGGAGCTTGTGGGAATCCTGTGACGTGTGTGTGTGTGTGTGTGTCTGCATCTAAAAACCTGGTTCGAATGAGTGTGAAGGTAGACCTATCGATACCCAGTAGAGGTCTATTGGAACGAGTTGAATAAATGCTGAGGGCTGTTGGCTTCCAAGGTCTGCCCAAAGTCCTGAAAATTCTGCCATCGGAGTTCTTTTCAGAAAGCCACTGGAAAATCTCAAGACGGCTCCCTGAGAGTGGTAAGACATTAAGGCATCTATTAGCACAACGGCATGGTTTAATTTATCAGATAAGCCAGCCTTTATGCAACAAAGCCCAGAGGGTGAGACACAGCACAAAACATTGAGGTGTGAGGAGGAGAGGTGGTCCTGGCGGGCCCCAGCACCCTGCCAGAGGCTGGCCCACTGGAGAAATGCAGAAACACGGCATGGGAAGCTCACGCGGGTCCTGTGCCGTCCTGGCCGGGCAGGTCCTAGAGACAGTGTTTTGAGTTCCATGGAGGGGCAGCGACATAAAGCCGGCTAAGTGATGGATCATGCCAGCAAGGATTTGGGTGCCTCTCTCTAAACCTTGCTTTCCTGTTTTGGGTCTGTTGTCGCCACCTTTGCCCACCTGTGAATTCAGAAAACCCCCAGTCAGTTTGCAGAGCGACCTTAAACACTCACATGGGGCTGGGCTCCAGATTTTGGACGGTGTGGTTGGGACGGATGAGAGCAGTAAAGGAATGTACTGACCCAGCATCCGTGGGCCGGAGAGGCCTTCCTTACCAAGGAGGCCGCCGCCTGCCGGACGCAAGGGCGCGGAGGGATGGCTTCCCTTCGAAGCGGGTCTCAGAGTCGGACCTTTACTTCCGCAGCCGGGCTGCTGGTAAGAGTTGGTTATCTCCCTCCTTATCAGAATCACGTGGGTTTGTTCACGCTGTGCTTTCTCCCGGGGATGCCAACCTCGTGGTGTTTTTTTACCTTTTCCAAAGTCATTAGGAAAAGCTGCTGGTAAGATACCCTGGCAGTTTCTCCGTAAGCACTTGATCGTCTACCGGTGATGACCCCGTTTTCCTGGGCTGAAATTTACCTATGGACTGTGGCCGGCGGTTGTATGGGGGTCACCTTCCGCCGGTCTCACTCTCTTATCAACAATGCAGCTGGGGTGGCGTGAGCTGGGTTGAAAGAAGGGAAGAAAAGCGACGGATCTGACGCAGGAAGTTTGGGTTTAATCAGTACTTAGAAAGCAGCGCGAACGCCTGAGTGAGACGACTCTACGCACGCAAGAAATCATTAGCGTTTTTGTGACTTTTTTTACATCATTAGAGAATTAACTAAATAATGTGCATGTGACTGAGTCTGGTGAGCCCTTCGGATGTGTGCGTTTCGTCTCTGCCGTCTTTCTTCCTCAGGACGCGAACTGTCCCGCCTGTTTGCCTACTAGGAACGGGAATTGAGGCAAAAGAGAAGAAGCAAGAAGTAATCCAAAGAATCCCACAATTAACTGGGTTTTCCACGCCGTTGCTGGAAGCGCTAAGGATTGAACTGTGAGTCAGACGTCTTGATGGAAAAACAAGTATGTGAAATTTATCTCAGAAAGATAGCCCAAGTGTTTCCTTGCACCCATTATTACAAATCAATATGCAATTATCAATAAGGTAAGTATTTCTGATCATTTTAGTGACTTGTTAATCACTTGTACTAACGGTTCTGTGGTAGCACAAAACACAAATTATGAGTCCCATTTGGTCTCAGACGGCATCATGTTTTATGGAGTATTTCCTTTGCCAATCATGATTGTCTGATATCTGGCTTAATCAAATCAAAATTGACTGATATCTGGCTTAATTAAGCTAATGTCAAGACTGTCATTCCCAGAACTCATGTCACTTAGTCACTGAGACAAGACACACGCAGACTTTTTTATTCAAGATTTTGTAAAGTGTTCTCAGATACAAGGCTTTTTGAGAGCTTAGAACATAAGCTTTTGAAGTCGAAGAGAGGAGGGTAGTTGAAGACTCAAATCTTGCCATCCAAAACCCACAGCATCATAAAAGAAAAATACAAAATTGACTCATCCCTTCAAAGTGGAAACTACCTCTATGCAGCACGTGCAGTGCCATCCCGACCGGCCTCGACCACGCCAGGTAACGCTCCACCGCCACGCCTGTGCTGCCGTCTACACAATTTAGTTGCGTAAAAGGCAGAATCCTGTTATCATGAAGACAATTACAAGCAGTGCTTTCAGGGAGTCCGTACCAGCTCCCACATACACTCAAAGAGAACAAATAAACACCAAGAACACGACGCTTGAAATGCCCCGGGGGCGTAGTCGATTGAGTGTCCAACTCCTGATCTCGGCTCAGCTCATGATCTCAGGGTCATGGGACCGCGCTCAACACAGTCCGCTTGTCCCTGTCCCTCCCCGGGCTTGTGTGCTCTCGTGTGCTCTTTCTCTTTCTAATAAATAAATAAGTAAAATCTTTCAAAAAAAAAAAAAACCCAAAAAACAAAAACCATGGTGCTGTCCGGTCCACGGCAGACGGTACACGGTGGAGAGAGTCCCCAGGACTCTGGGGTCTCGCCTTCCTCGCCATCACCCCATCGTGAATGAGAAGATAAAGTTGGTCCTTTGAGACTGGGTCTGGGTGGGGGCAGGAGGGATGGGCAGTCCAGGCAAAGCCAAATCCCAGTTACGGTGGGAGCTGTATCTTTATCTTCCTGCCATGCTCCCAGTCACAAAGATGGACTGGGGTGAGGTCTGGCAGGCTCCCAAGAAGCAGAGCCTGAGGCAAGGGTTCAGAGGCTCTTGCTGGATGGAAGGGATGTTTTTTTTTTTTTTTAAGATTTTATTTATTTATTTGACAGAGAGAGATCACAAGTAGGCAGAGAGGCAGGCAGAGAGAGAGAGAGAGGAGGAAGCAGGCTCCCTGCTGAGCAGAGAGCCCGATGCGGGATTCGATCCCAGGACCCTGAGATCATGACCTGAGCCGAAGGCAGCGGCTTAACCCACTGAGCCACCCAGGCGCCCGGAAGGGATGTTTCTACAAGAACCTGTAGGGAGTGAACACATCGGGGCAGAGGGAAAGGGCAGACCACAGCGGCCCAGTCTGCAGACGATGGGCCAATGGGCTGTGTGTATGAGCTGTATGGGTCTACTTAGACTGGATTATTTGGGGGACAGTAAATGCATCTTCTCTTCCTTATGATCTTCTTAGCAGTATTTTTTTTTTTTTTAAGATTTATTTGACAGAGAGAAGGAGATCACAAGTCGGCAGAGAGGCAGGCAGAGAGAGAGGGAAGCAGGCTCCCCGCTGAGCAGAGAGCCCGATGCGGGACTCGATCCCAGGACCCCGAGATCATGACCTGAGCTGAAGACAGAGGCTTTAACCCACTGAGCCACCCAGGTGCCTTAACAGCGTTTTCTTTTCTGTAGCTTAAGAAGACAGTACGCAGCACATGTGACACACAGAGTATGAGCTAACCCACTGTGTGTGTGACCGGTGAGGCTCCCGCTCCGCAGCGGGCTGTTAGTGGTTAAATTTTCTGGGAGTCAGAGTCACATCTGGATTTCCAGCGGGGCAGGGGTCAGCATCCCTAACCCCACATGGCTCAAGGGTCAACCGTACGCTTATGCACAAGAAAGGTGGAAATGTGGAAGGAGAAAGTAACGGGCAGAGGAAGGATAAGAGAAAGAAGCCGCGGCGGCAGCAGAGAAGCCGGGGGAGGCCTGCGCCGCAGGGAAGCCGGGTTGCGCCGAGCAGAACGGCCGACCGAGAGAAGGCGACAGAAAGGCACACGGAGCTCCGAACCAGTCATACTGAAGACGTGGCGAGTCCCGCAAGAATTTTAAAAACAGGCAAGCACAATGCTGTTTTGAAATGCTGCCGTGGAAATTGGCTCCCGTGTTGCGTTGTTAGGTTGTGAGCGCCGCGCAACGATGGGGCACACGCGGGCTGGTTTAAAGCAAGAGACACTCACAAGGCCCGGAGTCCAGAACCCAGGTGTCGGGAGGGCTGGGCTCCCTCGGGGCCGCTGGGGAGACTGCCCCCTCCCCCCACCCCCAGCTCCTGGTGGCTCTGGGCAGTCCCCTGCTTCTCCGCAGCGTCACACTGGCGCCCCTGCGTCTGCGTCCGGCCCCTCTTCGTCGGGACACCAGTCCTCTTGGGTTAGAGCTCACCCTAGTGAACTCCTCTGAACTTGGTCGATGCTGCAAAGACTATTTCCAAATAAAGTCACAGTCTGAGGTCCTGAGGGTTTGGGCTTCAAGAGATCTCTCGGGTCACACAATCCAACCCTAACAGATGTTAATGTGGGAAAAAACAAATCCAGATGAAAATCCTTACATCCCAAACCCCACGAAATGACAAGAGGCTAGCTTTTAGGAGCAAATCACAAAACCAAGCAGCCGGAAGTGGGGGCCTGAAGTAGCAGGAGAAACTTTCCGGGACATGTTATACACAACTTCATGTCCGAAGAGCAAACAACGACCAGCTGCAGCAGACGCGGCCAAAGTCAAACGTGAACGAGGCCACGGACAGCCCCCACGGACAGTGGCTCCACGTACGATTTTTCAATTTCTACGCTTTACGGTGGCACAAGAACAAGATGCTTTCGATGAAAAAACACACCTCGAATTTTGAAATGTGGATCTTGTCCCAGGTGACAGGCATGCGGGACGGCGCGGGTCAGCGGCTCCCCTCGGGGCGCGGTCACGGGGTAACGGCTGGTCCACGGAGAGCCGTCCCGCACCCAGACGGCCGTCCCGTCACGGTCAGTGCGGGATCGGGGATCGCAGGAGCTGTGCGGCCCCTCGGTGTGCCAGCGGCTTTGTGCGGGGCCGTGCTGCCTAGCGTGGGCTGACGGAAGTGCTCCGAGCGCACGGACGTGGGCCAGTCGAGGCCGCAGTGTTTGATGTTAGGTACGTTAAATGCATTTTTGATTTAACATCTTCAGCTTACAATAGGTTTATCAGGATGCACCCCCACTGTAAGCCAAGGGGAGATCTATAGTTTTATTTCCTTTTTTTTTTTTTTTTTAATTTATTTACGAGAGAGAGTGGGGGAGAGAGCACAAGCCGGGGGAGCAGAGGGAGAGAAGCAGATTCCCCACTGAGCAGAGGGTTCCATCTCAGACCCCGGGATCATGACGCGAGCCGAAGGCAGACGCTTCGCCGACAGAGCCCCCCAGGTGCCCCATAGTTTTATTTGTCGCCCGTGACCAATGCAGGGTGCGCGGTGATTATCGTCAGCTGATGAACGGATGAGCTACTGCTCTCTGTCACCTAAGACAGCTTCCCTGTAATGTCACCATGCCTTAGGTCACATTAGTCGATGGACGCCTGCTTGAATAGGGCCTCTGGTTCTGCAATTTTGGGGGAGAACAAAATGTTTACTTTTATTACAGTAACACTGTTACGGGCGAATATGTCATCTGTCAGCAGACAAGTGGGCTTCTGGGCCGCGCTGGGAGGCAGCCCTCCCCCTGCAAGCAGGGTCCACGTTTGGTGGACAGTGTGCGTGTGTTTCTCTGCACACGGTTCAGTCCCAAGAGGAAGAAAAGCCTTAGCAACCGGGCTGTCCCTTACACACACTCACCGGTCCCATGAGAGAGCTCACACTTCCCGGGGCAGAGAGTCTGTGTGTGTGCGCGCGCGCGTAAACACAGAAAGGCTAGAAACAAGACGGTCATAGGCTTTCCTCCACATGGAGAAGGACATGAGGAATGCGGAGATACCTCCCCACAATAACGTCTGAAAAATAGAAAATGTCATCAACAGATTAGTTAATGTGGTTGACCTTCCATAAAACTTTAGTGAAGATTATTGTCAGATATGGGGAAAATTATGAACGATGAGCAAAAAAACGAACGTAGTAGAAAAAATAAGGCAGTTGCTTTTAGGAAAACAAAAACAAAAGAGCCATAATCGGTGTATTACAAATTCTGTTAAATTGTGAATAAATTTCCTTGTGATGAATGTCGTGTTGATATGGTTGGATTTAGGTCTATCGCTTTGGTATCCGTTTTCTGGTTTGGTTCCTCTGATCCTCCTTTCCAAAGTTCTTCGGAATTGAGCCGCTCTTCTAACCCTGGGCTGGCACTTCCCGCCCGGCTCTGCCCTGCGGTGTGCCTCACTGTCCTATACACACACACACACACACACACACCGGCATGATCTACGCCACACACCGGGGAGGTGACACTTGCCTTCCCACTCATCCGTCTTGCAGAAGTCAGGAGAAGAAACTTTGAGGCATACAGCCTTTTTGTATGTTCTTCATTCATCCCTGTGGATCTGGATTTCTGTCCGGGGTCATGAAAAAAACCTCCCTCGATCCGCTATCACCGTTTTGCCAGCAACGAAGCATCTTTACAGCATCTTCTAGTTTGAATTCTAGAAACACCACGGGTCAGAAGTCCGGGGTGACAGCCTTCTTCTCCCGGAATAACTGTGTTCCCGTCTCGTCTTCTGGACGCGTCTGACGAGACACCAGCGTTCACTCCCGTCCTCGCCCACCCGCAGGAACTTGCAGGTTTTTCTCCGGCTCCTTCAGATATTCTGTCTTTGGATGCAACAGTTTGATGTTCCCGAATGTGGTGCTGCTTTCTTTGTATTTATCCTGCTTAAAGTCTGTGGCGCTTTTTTAACATGGAAGATTTGCTTTTCACAAAACTCAGGTAATTTTCAGCTGTTGTCCCAGTACTTTCTTTTCTGCTCGTTTTTGCTCTTGTCTCCTTTGGGATTCCTCCTGCACGTGTGTGGCTGGTTGATGCGGTCCTACGGGACAAGGTGTCTCTTCTGAGTCTTACTTTCCAATATTATTTCTATTTTTCGGATAGAATGGTTCATTGGACCCTTCCCTCTGACACCCGGAATCCACGCCTAAGCTCGTCCTACTAACTTTTCGTTTCGTATACGGCACTTTCCCATTTTCTTCCTCCCTTTGCTTTGTTTTTAGAATTTACATTTCTGTGTTAACACTCCTCCAGCCGTCCCTTGGTTTGTGCCGGCCACTCGAATGGCTGTCGTAGACAACATGCACGTGTAACCGCTGCCGGCAGCCCTGCCTCGCCTGCTGATCCCCACATCTGGGCCACCGGGGTTGAGTTTCCAAAAACTGCATTTTCTCTTGACTCTGACTCACCGTATTCCATTTCTTCGCGTATCTAGTAATTTTGTCCTGATGCTGGACACCGTGCGGGGAAATCCCACACAGATGTTCACACTGTTCAGGCAAACCGTGAGATTAGTGGTTCTTATTTTTGGTTTTGTGAGCCTTGGTTTTACCCTTCCTCGCAGTGGGACGGTTTCGGTTTACAACATATGTTTGGGACATGTCTCCATGGACTTTACTCTTAAGGTTTAGCCTTTCTGAAATTTTAAGTCCCTCCCAGAATCTTCACGGAGGTCTCTCCAGGGCGGAGGCCAGGACTCTGCGGTCACCCGGAGCCGCGTGGCTTCCACTGCCAGCCTTTGGTTCTCGGGCTGCGGCAGGTGCTCTGACAAAGCCTCCTGGAGTTTCTCCCTTTGCCGAGGCATCCCCCCAAGGCATCCCCCATGCAAGCATCACACGGAACCCCATGCCTGGACCTCTCTCTGCACAGCACTCTTCTCGGAAACCCCGCCAAAGTAGTTCCAGCCACTTGAAAGACCCGAACTCCAGCCTCTCCTCCACTCAGAGAGACCACCTCCAGGCTGAAACCAGAATAATCACGGGCGGCGCCCGGCTCGCTTCCTAAGTTTCTCTTCTCCTGTGATGCTCATTTTTAAATGCCTGGAAAAAATTGTAGCCTATATTTCGTGGTTGGTTTCAGTGGAGAGAAAATCTGTGTTATGGCTTCTAGGAGATGTCTCTGAAAAATACTTCATAAACGTCATCACGTAAATGCCAGCACCAGCTGGAGAAAGAGCAGGACGGGTTCTAAAGGGATGTGTCCGGCCGGGGAGAGTTCTAGAGGGATGTGTCCGGCCAGGGGAGAGCAGTAGAATGAGACGTTGATAGCAGTTTGAGACTGATCCATGCTGATGATTTATTTTGGCTTACATAGTTCTATAATAATGGAAATTCTGAAACTTAACATAAATAACAATATAGTTTGGGAGGGAGAGAATAAGAAGAACGTGCGTGAGCTTCAAGAGACGGGGGAGATAAGAAAGCTCTGGCCTCATCTTGCGGACGGAGACAGTCCACGGTAGCATCTGAAATGAAAAGTGAAGACAGCACTACACGCTGCTTCTTCAGAACTACCGAGGGAAACGCCATCAATGTGACTGTGCCTCTAGGAAGTCAGCTCGGATAGCTCGGGGCACGGGTCTTACAGAATCTGATCGTACGAATGCGCACTTCTCCCACAGAAGTCAACACACGCAGAATTGGGGTAAATGTGCTGGCGCTTAAAGAAACAGAAAGCCCTTGGACTCTCAACCATGCCAGAAAATTAGTCTTCATTGGAAGGCCAATTATACCATTTTTTAAACATTCCTGTTGCAACGTATAACATACAGTAATGTGCGTGAGTGTTTTTGTGAACATTCTAGTCGTTACAAAGCCAAGTAACCGTGAACAACCCAAGAACGGAACCTGATTCACTTCCCAGAGGCCCCTCCTACCTGCACCCACAGACCACTCCCCTCATCTGGATGACGTCTTCGGTTTTCTTAGCCAGGCCTGCATGAATCCCTACAACATACAGTTTAATTTTACTTCTTTTTAATCTTTATATGATAGAATTACTTAGGTATAACTTGTGTGTTTTGTTTTTTATTCATTCAACCTTAGGTTTATAGATTTATCCATATGGTTGCTTGTAGCGACGTTTTCTTTTCCCGAGCGAGGAAACTCTTTGAACGAAAGCGTCCGAGTTCATCCACCCATTCTCTCTTCCACTGTCGATGGACACTTGGGCCGCTTCTGAATTTGGGCTATGATGAGGAAAATATAACACTGTAATAAGCCTTGTGATCATTAATATTTATTTAATACTTATATTTATTTATATTTTAATAAATGTGTTGTTTAATGCTTATTAAATAATCCATATTGCTTTTATTTCATAGTTATACTTATTCATATAATTCAATATTCAATTATATCTGATACTATTTTTATGAAATATAAATATTTTATGAAATTATTATCAATTCTAATATTTTAATTACATATTTTTAATTTAATACCTATACAATTGTTTCCTCTGAAAACAATGACGATTTGCTGTCTTCCGTTACAAATTTAATTTTTTCCCTTTTCTTACTGCACTCACCAGGACACTCCGTTCCGCGCTTCAGCGGTGATTGCCGTGACAGAGAGCATCCTTTTCTTGTCCACCGTTGAAAAGGGAACGTTCTCAAACATTTGTTAAATGCAGTGTTGACTGTGGATTTTTGTAGCTTCTCTTCATCTGATTAAGAAAGCTCTAGTCTACTCACTCTTTAGGCTGATGCTGAAACTGGCCAAGCGCTTCTCTTGCATTACTGGGATGATTGTGTAACTTTCCTGTATCCTGATATTAGTATCCTGCTAATATGGAAAATAATGAACTGTTTTAAATGTTAAACCAACCTTGTATTCTTTGGATAAATATGACTTAGTCAAAATCTATTTTTTTTAAAGACTTTATTTATTTACTTATTTGACAGAGACACAGCGAGAGAGGGAACACAAGCAGGGGGAGTGGGAGCGGGAGAAGCAGGCACCCCACCAAGCAAGGAGCCTGACACTGGGCTCCACCCCACGACCCTGAGATCCCGACCCGAGCCGAAGGCAGACGTTTTAACGACTGAGCCCCCAGGTGCCCCTTAGTCAAAATCTATTATCCTTTTAACATATTGCTGAATTTGTGTACTATTGCCGTAAAGCTCATCAATAACTTCTCCCCAAAAAACCTGAAATGCACTGGCCATTGCTTCCTCTCCTTTCTCAAACCAGGCTCGTTAAAGTTCTTCACTTCTTTGGGGGTTGGAGGGGGCTAGGGTAGCTGCCGGGACTCAGGTAATTCCTAAGAAGTGGGAAAGTAGAGGACGGTCCCTTAGTCCCCAGCCTGTCCCAGCCTAACCTGTGGGTCCCTCTGAAAGTCCGGGCACCAGAGCAGTCAGAATCTTCCCCATAACATTAAGCCAAAAAGTGACAAACCAAAACAGAAAGGAAAAGGGCATGGGGAAGAAAAGACAAACAGAAAGGTTTCTACAACAATAGAGAACACATAAATAACCCAGGGGCTGAGGCACGTTTGCAACCCCGGCGCTGCCCGGGAAGCACAAGCCACTGAGCTGTGCAAACTGACGTGCCCACGCGGGAGCCTCGCGGCAGCCCGGCGTGCGTCCGTACGGAGGCTTTCCTGGGTCTCATTATCATAGGGCGCTGCGCTCTACCCTATTTTGAAAAATCTTACATCTGTGTCCGTGAGAAGAATTAGTGTGGAAATATTCCTTATGCATTTATCCCTGGGATCAGATTTTACAGGTCAATTAAACAAGTTGCAAAGCACATTTCTTCTGCTGTGGAGAGGAGTGTGGGGAAGGATGCGACGGCTTCTCCCGGGGAGGTATCGATACCCAGCAGGGAAACCAGCTGACCTGGGGCTTCCTTCTAAGGGAACACTTAGTGCTGACTTAATCCTTTCCTTTTAAAGATTTCATTTATCTACCTGAGAGAGAGAGAGAGAGACTGAGAGCACAATCTGGGGTGGGGAGGCAGAAGCCGACTCTCTGCTGAGCAGGGAGCCTGACGTGGGGGTCGAGCCCAGGACCCCGGGATTGCCACCGGAGCTGAGGGCGGGTGCTTAACCCTCTGAGCCACCCAGGGGTCCCTAGTTGGGGTCTTTTGTGGTTCGACACCAATTTTAGCATTATTTGATCCATTTCTGTGAGAAAATGCTCTTGGTGTTTTGATGGGGCCGGCAGTGAACCTGTAGAGTGTGCTTCCGGCCGTGGGCGGGGGACGTCTCCCCACTGGTTTGTGCTGTCCTGGGTTTCTCTCGTCGGTGTTTTACAATTTTCAGTATCGATTTCTCACGACTTCTGTGTCTCATCAGTTTCACAAGTGGTTTTGTCAATTTTAGCAGTGTTACTGAAGAACGAGCTTTTAGCTACTTAAGGTTTGGTTTTATTTTACTTAATTACTCCTCTTCATGATCTACTTCATTCTTCCTTCACAAATGCAAGAGACGAAGTGACAGTTTGGGGGGAGAGTCTAGCGAGAATGACTCAAGAACCCTCTGGTGTCGTTATCTCGGACGTCCTGTTGGTCACTGTCCTTGAACAGCACTTTGGATTATTGGTCACCCAAGCTCTGGGACGGATGTGCCTCCCACACAGCGCATTTATGCTCCTGTCTAAGGATGCCGGGGACACTAACGGCTGCAACCAGCTCAGACCAATTCCACGGCCCCGTTTTTCGTGGTCTCTGTACTCCAGACCGCAGGCACCCATGTGCAAAGAGTTGATCTGTGGCTGCAAATTCCCCCCGATTTTTTCTTCCTTTTCCTTCTCCTTCTCTGTTTCCTTCTAAGGCAGTTTCCTTAAAAGTCGCTGCGGCTGGGGCAGAGAGTGCGGTTAGGTATGGTTCACGCTCACTCCAAGTGTGATTGTCTTTGTTGGGGTCCCAGCTTATGGTCAGGATGTCTCCCTGTAAGGCCGTAGAATTTTGGTTTGACTTCTGTTCATCTTGTCTTGAATGAACAAAAACCACACTCATGGGGGTGAGAGGGAGGTACAGCAAACGCTCTTGGGGCTTGAGCCCCTCTGATGAGCGAAGGGCTGTGATGTACACACAGTGTGTACACGTGCTGATAGCGCGCCGCACGGACTCTCATAAAGCAGTCGGTTCCTCCTGTCTTCAGATTCCTGGTACATTTTGAAGTAATTGTTGAGAAATACATAACACTGTGCTAGAGAATGCTTTCCATTGTTTTCCGCTGGAGAGTTAATTTGACTAATCCAGGCTGCGGTTTCTGGAAACCAGAAGCCACTATTTAACTTCCAAGTGTTTTTATATGTTTCTTTTACTACAATAAAACTAAAGGAAAAGACACGTAATAGACATGAAGACGGCAGAGAAGGAGCCGGGAACAGACCGACGTGGGGTAGAGGAGACCGTCCGGAGCGGAGGCAAGCTTTCACGGGGCAGGCATTTCGGCAGAGTCCTCAGCACGGAGAACAAAAGCCCAGACAAAGAAATGTGGGCACATCCAGAAGAGTCAGCGGCGAACACGAAACGAAGAGGTCCGAGAGCAGGGCCCGTCACGGAGGGACGCGGTGGGGCTGCCCCTGCAGCCCCGAGCTCGTGGGCCAACTGCGGGCACGTGGGCCTGGACGGCTTCTGGCCTGGTGCTGTCTTGGTCACTGTCTGCTCATTCCTTGATGGGACTCCGTCCCCCACGCCCGCCCTGCAGCCGCTCGTCCGAATCGGAGGGACTTGTCTTCCTGAGCCCTGACAGCTCTCGGCGACATTTCGCTCACCCTCTGACTCTGTGGTCCTGACCCCTCGGCTGGCTTTCAGCCCTGGTGCCAGCCGATCTGCATCCCTATGGGCTCTCCTGGGACCGCGGCGGGGCCCGTCACCAGGATCTGAGCGAGAAGAGCAGCTTCGTGGGAGAAGGACATGGGCGAACTTGGAAGCACAGAGTTTGCCGAACTGCAGGTTTCCGGGGCTGGTTGATCTGTAAGTGTGGCTCAGACGGATGCTTAGACTAAGAGGAAAAGTCTAAGAGTCGTTAGTGCACACGCGGTCCCCAAGGCCTCGGGGACCCCCGCTGGGTCACGTGCATCAGACGGAGGAGCCAGAAGGAACCTGGAGACGTCGCACACCCGGCGGCCGGGGGAGGCCGAGTGAGAGCCACTGGCCAGCAGCGCGGGGGTCTGGCCGCCGCGGGGCTCACTCTGGTGATGGGCGGAGGAGGCGACGCTGTCTCTGAAATGTCTGTCATTATCGGGGGAGCTTTAAAATACAGTCTGTGAACAGAGGCTGTTAGAAAAGTGCAAAGTTTTGTTTCAAAGGTGTCGAGACCCTGGCCGGATCGTGGCCATTGCATTGCTCCGCGTCAGTGGTCCGCGGAGCCAGGGCGGCAGCAGAGGGACGGCGGTTCCCCGAGTGGCGCGAGGCGGACGCTGCCGGCCGCACTCTTCACAGCGGACCGGGTGAGCTGAATGGCGACGTTGGCTGCGAGGGCCCTTAGACGTCACTCGGAGCCTCCCAGTCACTGGTTTTTGAGAAAGAACCGAGCGCTAGCAAGGCTGGGGGACCTGCCGGCACCGAATCTGCAGAGCTGAGAGGTACAGACTCAAAGGGCATCTGTCCTCCACGTCCAGGCCTCGCCTGCTCGCGCTACCCCAGTCAGAAAACTCCACGATTTCCCGAGGCCCCACAGCAGCGGACAACACTGCTTCCCGCCCGACCCCACGAGACGCCGCAGCGAGCGCACGGGACGGAGCGGTGCCCGCGACGCCTTCAGGGACCGGCGCGACCCTCCGGCCCACCCACCACCCCGCGCCCTCTCGGCTCGCCGTCCCCGGACGGCCCTGGTGGCCCAGCGGTCCTTCCCACTTGTACTTACGGCTGCAGAAAGGGAACAGAAGCGTGAGAAGGAAAAGACACGCCTTCCTGTGAGACCAACGCGTCCTTTCCTCAGCCGGGACTTCGGCAGCCTCCGGCCGGGCCGTGTCCCACGGTCGCTCGCAGCCCCCCGCTCCCTGTCTCCAGAGGGGGGAGGCTGGAGAGGCTCTGAAGACGCCTTCTTGTTACCATTTCCTGACTGGCTGAGGCCTTTGTCTCCTGTTGATTTTAACGCTAGGCCATGATTGTGTTTCTCTTCGACTATTTTCCTGCTGACACTCCCACACGGACAGAAGACTGTGTGCGAATCTGACGCCTCGCTGGCCGCCATCCAGAGCATCACACGCGCCGCTCAGCCTCCCCCCGCGCCGGACCGAGCGCCGCCGGCACGTTCAGCGATCGCTGCCTGCCTCCCCGGACAGTGCCACACGCGCCTCCGCAGGGTGCGCAGTCCAGTCTCGTCTGCTGTCGGGTAAGTGGAGTCACGCTGTGCGCGTTCCTTGGGGACCCGCCTCCCCTCCATGCTCTGTCTGTACCGTCCGTCCTGTCGTCTGCCTCGGCTGCTTGGGTCCAATTTCACTGCGAAGGGGGATCCTGCCGGATAAGAAATCTTCGACCTGTGTGCGCAACTGCGGGTGCTGGGCTGCGGGTCCCTCCCACGGAGGGCTGGTCTGAGCGACGCGCTTGGGACACGCTTGCC
This sequence comes from Mustela nigripes, assembly GCF_022355385.1. Lineage (NCBI taxonomy): Eukaryota > Metazoa > Chordata > Mammalia > Carnivora > Mustelidae > Mustela > Mustela nigripes. The sequence goes on from NC_081562.1 coordinate 108,908,397, forward strand.
CATGTATCTTTACACCCGTGTCCCGGAGGCGTCTCGGAGGCGCGGCGTGTCCTGGAAGCGGGTGTAGCGACCTTCAGCCCGACCGGACGCTAAGTGCCTGCAAGTGTTTACAGCTGCCCAGCCTGCCCCGGGCCTGGAGCACACACCGACGTGTCCCGTCCTCGCCGACGTTAATGATAATGTCCCGTTAATGTCCCGTCCGTGCCCAGCTGTTAATGATATGGTGTGAGAGCAAAGCAGTGGCGTCTCTCTGTTGTCTCTGAGGTTTTATTCTTTATTTCCCTGATGGCTGTTGAGACCGAGGACACTGTCACCTGTTTATTCTGTGATGTGGTCACGGGAGCCTTTTTGTTCATGTTCCTATTGGTAATTTTGGCTTTTCTTGCTGACCCGCAGAAGTCCTGTACATATTCTAGATTCTGGTCCTTCGTCAGATACCGTCGCCCACAGGCTGGCTCATCTTCCTGTTATTTTCATGGCCTGCTTTGGTGAACAGAGTTCTCAACTGTGACGTGTTACATTTAGTAATCTTTTCTTTTCGTGATCTGGGCTTCCTACAGCTACCTGACCCTAAATCCTTCCCCACGCTAAAGTCATGGAGATACTCTCCAGCAGCCCCTTCTAGAAGCTTTTATGTCCCCGTTTGGTCTTCATGTTTCCCACTTCTGGTAATCACGGACGAAGACCCACTGGCTGGTCTCCTCGCCCGGGAGAAATCAATGTTCAAAGCCGGATGCATTCCAAAAGCTAGAAGCGCCCACCTCAGGGAACCAGAGGGTGCACTGATGGGAGGAACCACCCCACACCGGCCGGGGGTGGTTCCTGTCCTGGAGGACGGGGACGGGGAACTCTTTAGCCCCTGTTTCCAGGTCTCTCAGTGTGGGACTGAGTGTGGTCTACACAGCAAGCAGTCGTTTTGACATGGGGAGCCAGAAGCGTGCAGGCAGGATTAGAGCATGAACGCCGAGGAGCCTGGAGGAACGCCATAAAGGAAGCAGGACGGGGTCGCCACACCCCGCGCCCCGCAGGGCTGCTGAGCCCGAGCCACGCGTGCAGCAGACGCGACGTCCCCACCGGAGACAGAACACCCGGACACGGGCAGATGCCGCCTGGAAGCCGTCGCTGCCGCAGCGCAGCCGGAGGACGACCCATAGAGGAAGGAAGCAGCGGTGACGGCAGAAGGACCAGCGTCCTGAGCGTCCCGGCTCAGTTTTCACAACGACGCGGATTCGGTCCAAAACCACCCAACACCCGAGGAACCAAGAAAACAGAGCACATCCCCAAGAGAGAGCAAACCCAGCTGAGTGTGACCCCCAGCTTGCCTCCAGATGCTGGAATTTAACGTCTTAATCGGCTGCTCAGACTCCAATGCATTCCAGGGGAGTTTGGGTGTCTCAGTGGGTTAAGCCTCTGCCTTCGGCTCAGGTCATGATCTCAGGGTCCTGGGATCGAGCCCCGCATCGGGCTCTCTGCTCAGCGGGGAGCCTGCTTCCTCCTCTCTCTGCCTACTTGTGATCCTGTCAAATAAATAAATAAAATCTTTTAAAAATAAATTAAAAATTAAAAAAATAAAGTGCTGAAATTTCTGCTGAATCTGTTCTAAGGGGGCATGACTTCTGTTAACTATCATTAAATGCTCAAATATATAATCAATGAAATACACAAATACAATAGTTCCTACTTCTGATTGCTACCTTGTATTTTCCAAAATAAAGGTTTTTTTTTTTTAAAGATTTTATTTATTTATTTGACAGAGAGAGATCACAAGTAGGCAGAGAGGCAGGCAGAGAGAGAGAGAGGAGGAAGCAGGCTCCCTGCTGAGCAGAGAGCCCGATGTGGGACTCGATCCCAGGACCCTGAGATCATGACCTGAGCCGAAGGCAGTGGCTTAACCCACTGAGCCACCCAGGCGCCCACCAAAATAAAGTTTAAGGAAGAATTTCATCATGAAAAATTCTTGAAGACTATTGTCTCCTCAGGACCCTGCCTCGCACTGAGCGGGAGCTCCTACCGGCCGGGGGGGTTTTATCTGCTGCTCGTTCTGCCTGGGTGGCAGTGGGAGACACAGGATTTGTGTATTTATTTACATAACTTATAAATGTATGTAATTGTACACATTGCTTGAAATCGTATGACAATGCACTACTTGTCTAATAAAAAATAAAGATTTTTGTATGGGGGGCAGCAAGCTTGCTGTTCTGAGCACACACTGACATGTACCTCAACAGACCAAAGACCAAATGAAGCCCAAGTTTACACTGAATATCTGTCGAGCTCATTGCATGGTTTTGTGTAATGCATGACTTTCTAAGAAATTCAGCTGACAGCTTGTACCATTTGACCGACCTCCCCCTGGTCTCCCCAGCCCCGAGCCCCTGGCAACCCCTTTTCTACTCTTCCTATAATCTGACTTTGTTTCAGAGTCTACAAGGAGGTGCTTCACGCAGTACCGTGTTCTCAGCCTGGTCCACTTCCCTGGTGTGGCGCCCTGAAGCCGGCCCTGGGGCTGACACGGCAGCACCTTCCGTGTCTTACGCTGAGTAGCTGGACGGAGACAGCACCGACTCTCTACCCGTTCGTGCATCAGCAGACAGCTCGGCTGCTTCTGCTTCTTGGCTCCTGTGAAGCGTGTCTCTATGCGCATGGGAACAGAGACATCGTTCTGAGATCCCGATTCCATTTCCTTTGGACGCACGCCCAGAAGAAGAATTGCCGGGTCGGGAGGTGGCTCCGTAATGAGGACCTCGTTACGTCTTCCAGAGTGGACACAACCCCCCACAGTGCTCCTCCACATCCTGCACACGTCTTGTTGTCTCTCTCTCTTGCTGATAGGAGCATCCTGACATTTGTGAGGCGATGCGGGCTGTGCTGCCGACTTGCATTTCCCTGGCGCCGAGTGATGGGGCTACACGTGGTTTTATCAGCGGCGCGGTCTGTAACTCACGTGTTTTGTTCTTCCAGACAAAGCCACGACGGACATCCTTATATGTTACACTTTATGCATATTTCTGATTTTTTGCTGACTTGGGAACGTGTTGCTTCATGAAACAGGGAAGCGGGGACGGGTGTGAGCTTATGGGGCACTTACTATTTGTTAGAAGACTGGGAGCATGGACATGGAGATGACCGAGGCCCCCACCGTCCACCGACCACCCCATGAGGCCTCTTCTCCAGGGCGAACAAGTCAAAGGCTTTGCTATCCGACCAAATGTGCCAGTGACCTCGACAACTCAGTCTGGGCGATCTCAGGCCCAGCAGGGCTGGCAAAGCTCAAATGGGCAGGCCGTGCTTAACCCCATCGAAAGCCATCGCTCATCAAACTAGTGGATTGGTCCAATTTGGATTGTGTGTGTGTGTTTTAAATTTCTAGGCTAATCAAAATTCTGTAGATGAGATTCTATCCTAATGAAAGCTTTCCATGTAAATCCTTGGGCTAAGTAAAGGAAATCATTATGCTTTAACTGACTTGTTTTTAAAATCCAGGTTCCAGAAGCTCAAAAGGAGACACGCAGGCACATCCCCTATATTTAGACATCTACAGCACCCTTGGGAGGAAGCAGGCCTCTCTGGTTCTGCTCTGGAAACTACTGAGGACAGGGGCTGCTTTGGTTTGGGGGAAGGTGGGCTCCGCGTACTGGACAGACGGGATAGAAGCCAATCAGAGCTTTCACTGGGCATGGTCAGGGGCATGAGGCACGCCCCGCCCGCCGTCTCCTGCAGGTGCCAGCCCCGGTTCTACGCGCGGTCTCCATCCTCTGCAGCCGGTTCTCCTCTTGGTCCTGGTCCTAGAGCTGGCCCCGGAGGCCCCCGGACGTTCCTGGAACCATCCAGCAAAACTGTCCAGCGGCTCAGTTCCCCGAGCTGCCGGGGTCTGTGTCCTGAGCCCCCCGCGAGCAGCTGCCACGTGGGGACAGGAGTGCTCGCGTTCGGACCCCAGGGAAGGTGTAGCCCTTCCCTTCTGGGAACGTTGCATGTTAACAGAATCTTGATAGCCCATCGCTCCAAGGAAAATGCGAGTCAGGCATCCCCACATGAGGGATGATGTCCCCTGGGCCTTGTCCTTGCCCGTGGCTCTCTCCTCCTCACCGCCCTACCTGGACCCCGGTTTTGCCAGGCTGCCTTTCCTGTGACCATTCACCCCCTATGTCATTTCTCCTCCTGCCACAACAATGGGAACACTGACCCTGTAGGACCTTCTAGTCAAATGGTGTGTTTTAGCTTATCTTAAGAGAAAAAAACTGATGTCATACACGGGAAGGGTGTGCCCCGTAATACAGCTGTCCGTGTGCACATCAGGCATTCCTGGGACAAGCGGGGAGCAGCCTCGCAGCTTCCGGGAGGCACCTGGAGGAGACAGACCGCTCAGCCTGGGGACCCTCCAAGCCAGCGAGACCCCACGAGGCAACCCAGAGGCCGACACTCCCCTACGTGGCAGGGGGTCCCTCCCAGGGCAGCGAGCCCCACGCAGACGCAGTAGGGACTGGCAGGTGCAAAGGCAGACCGCAAGTTCGGCAGAGAGAACTCAGCCGGGGCAGCAGAACCACGGCAAGAGCTGGAGCAGCAGGTTCTGGAAATGCGACGAACTCCTTCAGAGGGGCCCCGCGGGATCAGCCCGGAGAACGAAACCATTCCACGGTCGGGGGCCGTCCTCACCGACGCGGGAACATGCATTCAGTTCGAACCAAAAGAATCCAGAAAGCCATTAGTGAACTAAATGGCCAAAGCAAACAAATAAAAAGTTGGGGTTTAAAAGGTTGAGATTCGAGAAAGTTTATGTAAATAAGAAATCAGAGCCAGTGACCGTTCGGGTGCATGGAGCGGAACCAGAACACCCCGTACGGCGACATCAGGGTTATGTGTGAGTACGACGAATTCTCAGCTTCTCCAAATAGCTGGTCATCTTTGTTTACACTAGCAATTCCGTGTGAGCCCGACGTGTAACCAGAGCAGGTTTTCCCGGCAGAATTTCAGTGGTGAGCGTGGACTTAAGGGCTCAGAAGCAGCAAGACCCCGTTTCCAGTCCAGTTCATGTCTCAAGTCAGAAAGGACACTTGACCTTCAGCCGTACGGCGGCCACAAAGTCGAGGGGTGTCTCTGTCTGCTCACAATGCCACGACCGGTGTTCGTACGTCCAGGGTCGGATGTGGCCACGCAGGCTCTGATGGCCTCACTCCCGTGCCTGCAGGTGGCTCTGGTCGTGGGAGGGGCCACATGCGTCCGGAAGACTAGCTTGGGCTCTGGACTCCAGAGGTCCCACGACAGAGTGAGCCCCTCCCCATGACAGGTTTGCTGCTGTCGCGTGGCCATGTCCGTGTGTGGGAAGGAAAGACTCCCCCGGGGCACGGACACAGGGAGGTAGGGTGGCTGGGCCGCAGGGTCCCTTCCCGCAGAAGCACCTGCTTTGTGTGCCCGAGGGTTGCCGTGAACTGCTTTGGTCAGAACAACCCCTCACTGGAAGTTTCTGGGAAACTCATAAAACCCAGCCTGGCCTGTGCCATCTGTAAGGGGAAGGTCACCCCTGGGATCGTGCGCACACCGCTGCACAACGCCGTGTGCGGGGCCTGCCCCTGCTCCAATGGAGGACCCCGTTTTGCAGCCTTGTTCTACTCAGCAGCCCCCAAATCGAGCCAAGATTCCGGAAGTCTCTGCAGAACACAGTCCGAAAACCACAGAATTAGAACCTTCTAAACCAGGAAGAAAACGACTTGGGGAGGTTCCTGGCTGGGGGGAACAGGAGCAGGTGGCGGCGAATGACGGAACTCCCGGTGCCCACCGTCTGCCCAGCGGGGCGCGGGATCCACGGGGCTCGCGGGGTCCGTGTAGCAAGAAGCTTCCTGCGCGTCTGAGCCGCCAGGGACCCCGGACACCCGTCGGGCCGTGGCGGGTCCTTCCAGGAGATGCCGACCGTCCAGGCCCCGAGTAAGTCGCTGATCCGAGCCCTCCTGAAGCTCGTGGCGCCCCCGGGGCTGAACCTGCAGGCGGCGTCTCCAGAGGAGGCTGGGGTCCTCGCTCCCCTGCCGCTCCCACCCACTTCGCCTCCTTCCGACTGCGGACCGCCCAGCTGGGGAGACGCTCCCCGGGACCCGGGACCGCCGGCTGGGCCCTGCCGCCAGAACCATCTGGAATCTCTCCTCCTGAACCAGCCGTGGCAGCCCTCCCTGATCCCAGCACCAGCGAGATGCGCGTCTCCATCTGATTTGTCAAATATCCGTGGAAACGTGCTGTGGGGACTAGAATCACTCCGGGAGGAAGGCCTCCCGCGCCTGACGGGTAGCAGCTACCCGGGTCAGCTGGCGAGGGTCATGTTCCGTCGGAGACAAGGAAGGGGTCTGCGGGGCACAGTACACAGCCGCGTTTCTGTACTCCACGCGTGGGATCCTCTGGCACGTTCCTGCCCTTGCACTAGTTTTGAGTATCAAGTCGGAAGAAAAATTTTTTTTTACTTAATTCAATCAGACAGATTTAAGGTCATAGTCAAAGGAAGAAAAGGCTGATGATGGACAGAACAGGACACATCGACCCAAGCTGCCCTTTTCTGCTGGGCCCAGGTAGAACCCAGGGGGTTCTGGGAAGCACAGACTGGGAGCAGGAGTGAGACCTAGGGCTGATGCGCCGCGAGCGGACAGGGGACATGGGCGCGTCCGGCCCCCCAGCTGAGGACTGGCGCGCTCTCCAGCCACGGTCTGCAGCCCCGTGTTTCTCACTGTCTATACACTTCTCAAAAAGCATTTTATTCCCTTAAAGAAAGTAACACCTAACTTTCCGGAGATAGTGGAATAATAAAAGCCCGTGGTGAGAAAGTGAAGTGTCCACAGCTGTAGTCACGTGTGGGGTCCGGCCGCCGGTCTCAGCCTCGAGCCCACATACACGTCTCTGTGTTTTAATTGTATTTACTTGCTTTTAAAACGGGAATCAAGGGGCACCTGCTTCCCCCTCTCTCTCTGCCTGCATCGCTGCCTACTTGTGATCCCTGTCTGTCAAATAAATAAATGAAATCTTAAAAAAAATAATTAAGAGGGGGTGACTGGGTGGCTCAGTGAGTCGGGTGTGTCTGCCTTTGGCTCAGGTCATGATCCTGGCATCCTGGCGGTCTGTTTCTCCCTCTGCCCTTCACCCTGTTCAAGCTGTCTGTCTGTCTCTCTCTCTAATAAATAAATAAATAAAGTCTTTTACGACAGAAAATCATTAAGAGGAGGAAAATTGGAATATGTACAAATGAGTGGGAATTAAACATCACTCTTGAACAACCAATGAGTCAAAGAAGAAATCAAAAGGAAAATCAAAATATCTTGGAGCAAAACCAGAAACACAACATATTCAACACATGAAATCCAACAAATACAGTTCTAAGAGGAAAGTTTATAGCGTTAAACACTTACATTAAAAAAAAAAAGAGGGGCGCCTGGGTGGCTCAGTGGGTTAAGCCTCTGCTTTCTGCTCCGGTCATGATCCCAGGATCCTGGGATCGAGTCCCGCATCGGGCTCTCTGCTCAGCGGGGAGCCTGCTTCCCCTCTCTCTCTGCCTGCCCCTCTGCCTACTTGTGATCTCTCTCTGTCAAATAAATAAATAAAATCTTTAAAAAAAAAAAAAAGAAAGAAAGAAAGAAAGATCTTGGGGTGCCTGGGTGGCTCAGTTGGCTGAGTGCCTAACTCTTGATTCTGTCTCAGGTCATGATCTCAGGGTCATGGGAAGGGGCCCCAAGTCAGGCTCCTTGCTCAGTAGGGAGTCTGCTTGGGATTCCCTCTCCCTCTGCCCCTCCCCTCACTCACACACTCTCTTTACAAATAAATAAATAAACCTTAAAAAAAAAAAAAAAAAAGGAATAAAGGGCACCTGGGTGGCTCAGTGGGTTAAGCCGCTGCCTTTGGCTCAGGTCATGGTCCCAGGGTCCTGGGATCGAGCCCCGCATCAGGCTCTCTGCTCAGCGGGGAGCCTGCTTCCCCCTCTCTCACTCCCCCTGCTTGTGTTCCCTCTCTCGCAGTGTCTGTCTCTGTCAAATAAATAAATAACATCTTTAAAAAAGATAATAAAAAGAAAAAAGATCTCAAACAATGTAACCTGAGACCTCAAGGAGCTGGAAGAACACTGTAGCAAGCCCAGAGTTACCGGGGGAAGGAGCTACCGCAGACTGGGGCAGACACAAATGGCACGGAGGTCAGGAAAATGGTAGAAAAGCAACTAAACTAAGAGCTGGTTTTTTAAAAGACGAATAAATCTTTGGCTAGACTAAGTAAAAAAGAGAAAATTCAAATAAAATCAGGAATGAAAAAAGGAGATCTCACAATTGATGCACAGAAACAGAAAGGGTCATGAGTCCACCGAAAATAGTAGTACACCCCAGATCGGATGACCTCGGAGAGAAGGGTCATGTCCTGTAAACACACAACCTAGGAAGACTGACTCGTGAGAAGTGGAACATCTGCACATACTGAAAATAGGTAAGGAGTGTGAGTCAGTTACCAAAAATCTCCGAACAAAGAAAAGCCCAAGCTCAGGCTGTTTCCCAGGTGAGTTCTACCGAATCTTTAAAGAATTCATGCTCATTGTCAAACTTGGAAGATTAAAGAGCAGGGAACCGTTCTGGCTCATTATACAAAGCCAGCATTACAGTTGTACCAAAGTCAGATGAGGATCCGACAAGATAAGAAAGCCCTTTACAGTAAGACCCGTATCCCTGGAAAATAGAGGCGCAGAAAATCTCAACAACATATCCGCAAACCGAATTCAACAGCACATGAAAGAATCATGTGCCATAGTCAAGCGGTCTTGGCAACCTTTTTTGGATATGACGCCGGAAGCACAGGCCACAGAAGCAAAGGCAGCACGGAGGCCTCAGCAAACCCGCCGTGGGCTCTCTGCCTCCTCTGAGAGAAGGCTGTTATCCGAGAGATGGTGGACAACGAGCGCTGGCAAGGGTGGGGAGGAAAGGGAGCCCGCTGACGGTCGGTGGGAGCACAACTGCTACAGCCGCCGTGGAAACAGCATGGAGGTCCACCAACAAAATAAGAAAATAGACGCGCCAACTGGCTCCGTTGATGGAACGGGCATTTCTTGGTCTCCGGGTCACGAGTTCGAGCTCCACATTGGGCATGGAGATTATGTTTAAAAAACCAAAACTAGAACTACCATATTCTCTGGCAATCCTACTTCTGGGTGCGTATCTGCAGGAACCAGAATCATGACCTTGAGGTGACCTCTGTACATGTTCCTGCACCGTTATTCACAGTAGCCAAGATCCAGAGCGACCTGAATGTCTGTCCGTGGGGGACTAGACAGAGAAGCCATCATCGGTGGTGGGGTGTGGGGGGTGGACTATTACTCAGCTATGTAGAGAAGGGGAATCCTGCCGCTTGTGACCACATGTGTAAACCGTCGAGGCATTTTGCTGTGTGACGTCCGAGAAAGATGAATAGAGGACCATCTCACCTGCGGAATCTGAAAAACCGAATGTTAAAAAAAATTAAAAAGGTGGACTTGTAGAAACAGGAGAATGGTAATTGCTGTGGGCTCTGATTGGGAACTGGGGGGACATTGGTCAAATGGTGCAGATTTCTAGTCTTAGGGTGGATAGGTTCTGGGGATCTCGTGAGCGGCGGGGCGAGTCTGACTAACGACGCTGTAGGACGTGCTCGCAAGCGGCTGGTGGTGGAGATCGTCAGTGTCCTCACCACGTCCGCACACACAAGTGCTGACGCCGTGACGTGACGGGGGAGCTGACCGTTTCTCAACACAAATGTGGGTCAGACCCTCCGCTTGTGCGCCTTCGACTTACACAACGTTATGTATCAGTTATATCTCAAGAGAGCTGGAAAAAGGAAATCCTCAATATTTCTTAACAATTTTTATTTATTTATTCCTATTTTTAAAATATACGACTGTGTATTGTAAGAGTACATAGTTGAACGTATATATAGAATTTTACATATTTTGAGCTCTTCCCATGTTAAAAATTCTTCATACATACAGTGCGGATGCCATTACGTTATCACGTTGTACAAATGCGTCGTAACTCATTTAACGTCTGCTCTGCTATCGAGAATACGTGTAGTCTCCACCTTTCCACTCAGATAGGCACAGGATAGACACATACATAATTTCTCTTGAGGGAGCGCGCAGGATACAGACCTACACCTTGTCTGCAATGTCATTCTGGAACCTCAGTTTTAGTAGATAACCAGTTCATAACATACGTAAGACGGAGTAATGAAATTTAGCGTCCTAACAAAATAGCAAATCCTGATCTATATGAATTTCAATATTTCCTTTAAAAATAGTGTAGTGGGGGGCCTGAGTGGCTCAGTCGGTGAAGCCTCTGTCTTCGGCTCCGGTCATGGTCTCAGGGTCCTGGGATTTGAGCCCCACGTCGGGCTCTCTGCTCAGCGGGGTGTCTGCTGCCCCCTCTGCCGCTCCCCCTGCCGGTCCCCTCTCTCTCTGTCTCTCTGTCAAATAAATTTTAAAAAAATTTAAAAAAAACAAAAATAGTGTGGAGCGTAGCACAACAGATGACAAAGCTGAACCACGATGTCGCCCGTGGGAAACTGATGTAGCATCGTGCATTGGTTGGACTCAAGTAAATTTCTTAAGTTGGGGGTCGAGTCCTTTCCATTTCTGTGGGTCAGTCATGGATGCTGCCTGTCTCGTGGTGGAAACAGAGGACGCTGTGGAACCAGTGTTTATTGCAGTTGTACAAGAAAGCTCAAGATCGGTTGTGCGGCGACATTCTTCTTTGTTCACGAGGGAGAGCATGCAGGTCCGTCCACTCTCCCTAAGGTGGGGTAGGCTCACCCGTGTACCGTGTGTACTGGAGGGGCCGTGTGCGCCCTCGGTCCCACAGCGCCAGGCCGTGTGCCCCTGCTCTCAGCCCTGGGCCCGCACTGGGCACCGCCTCCTCCTTGTGTCCTCCATTCCGATGATCTCCAGCCCCGGGGAAAGCCCTAGGAACGGGGGACTCAGTGTGCCCCCCCATTGCCTGGATCCTAGAGTCGCTACCAGTCCGGGTTTCTTCCTGCTACGACAAAGTTAACACAGTTTCCACCCTCCACAGTCCGTGTCGTGGTGCTGATGTAATTGCACACGGCGTCTGTCGTCGGGAAGACGGAGGTGAACAACGCACAGAACCGCTTCGTGATGGGGGGAAGGACCTTCGGCTGCTGGGACGCCCTGCGGCTGCGCTTTGGAGCGGCCGGAGCCCAGGCAGCCGTGCAGGGCGCACCCCAGAGCAGCCCCGTCCGGTGTCCGCAGTGAGGCCGTGTGGGTTTAGAGCTTTCCAGACAAGAGAACAGGCACCTGCAGAAACCACATGACTTGTTGCATGGGTCCCCGGGGCACTGCCCATCGGTAAATGCTGGACGGCTCAGGCAGGGGTGCAGCGACACAGCACCGGGACGCCCGGTGCCCGCCTCCCCACGCGGTGAGCTCTGCGCCCAGCCTCCAGCACGGCGGGTGCGGTCTCAGACCCACGGTGTGGGCGGGTCGGGGCGGCTGTTTGTGTCCCGCGCTGCTGCCCCTCCAGCCGTCGGGAGACAGTTCGGGGCTTCAGCCTGGGTTTGGTGGGACCCCAGCGTCTGCGACCGCAGCTGATTTTCCTTCCCTTCTGCGGAGGGGCCCTCCACATGCTCTTGTCTTCAGGAGAGAACCCAAACCCCAAGGCTTCAGGAGAGCATGAGTCACCCCACCCCTGGCAGAACCCCTCCAGCTTGGACTCTAACTCCCGGGCAAGAGCCCTTTTATTCCAAGTCACCTGCGAGGTGTAGGGAAATTTAAATTTACCTTGTGATGCCTGTCTTATTTATTTATTTTTTAAAAAGACTTTATTTATTTGACAGGCCGATCACGAGTAGGCAGAGGCAGGCAGAGAGAGAGGAGGAAGCAGACTATCCACTGAGCAGGGAGCCTGATGTGGGGCTCGATCCCAGGACCCTGGGACCATGACCTGAGCCAAAGGCAGAGGCTTAACCCACTGAGCCCCCAGGTGCCCCAAAGATTTCTAATTTCAATTATTGTGATGAGAAAGGACACTTGGTATGATTTTAGTCTTCCTAAGTCTGCCGAGACGGTTTCTCGTGGCCTAACATATGGTCTATCCCGAAGAGTGTTCCGTGTGTACTTGAGAGGAACACGCATTCTGCCGTTGGACGGAATGTTCTGTGTGCTTCTGTTCAGTGCATTTGTTCTAAAGTAGGGCTCACATCCAACGTTCCCCTGATTCTGTCTGTCCACGGATGAAAGTGGGGTACCGAGTCCCGTACCGTTACGTATCGTCTACTTCTCCCTTCAGATCTGTTAGTGTTTGGTTAATATACTGAGGCTCTCCAAAGTCACGTGCACAGATACTTACAATTATTTTATCTTCTTGATGAACTGACTCCTTTATCATTGTGCAATGACCTCTGTCTTATCATTGCTTTGTGTTAAGGTCTCTCTGGTCTGATGTAAGCCGGGCTGCCCGCCGCTCTCCTTTGGTTTGCACCTGCCTGGAATCTTTTCCTGTCCTTGACTTTGAGCCTGTGTGTGTCCTCGCAGCTCCAGTGCGTCTCTTGCAGGCAGCCCGCAGCCGGGTCTCCGTCTCAGCCCGCTCAGGCACCCTATGCCTTTGGACTGCAAACCTCCCTCCATTTGCATTCGGAGTAACTATTAGTAGGTAAGAACTTACCAGTGTCATCTTACTGTTTTCTGATGCTTCAGAGTTTCCGACGCTTTCTCCCTTGGTGCCTTCCTTTGTGAACAATTTCATCTGCGACAGGATTTGGCTTCGTGGTTAATACGAAACTCACAGAAGAAACGTCGTAGATCTAACAATCAGCCATACTCTGGAAACAAATCCACTAGGATGCCATCCAACATTCCCACACTTTGATTCCCCCTTCTGTGTTTTTGGGGTCACGGTTTGTATCTTTTTCTACTGTGTGTTTAACAAATCACTGTAGCTTAGTTATTTTTAGTATTTTCATCTTCTTCTTTCTTTCCTGGGGTGAGAACTCTTTCCCGGAGTTACCACACAGCCACATTGCAGTAGGGCAGGGCTTTCGATCCCGCCTCACACGCGTTTGCCAGAGCATCATGTGTTTCCACATGTTTTCGTGTTGCTAACTAATGTCCCAAGAACTTTTTGCATTTCTTAAAAGACCGTTCTAGCGGCGGTCTCCTTCTGCTTCCATTTGTCTGGGCACGTCTCCCTCTCCAAGTGTTCTTGGTGGCAGTTTTCCTGCTCTCTCCTGGCCTCAAGGTTTCTGGGCGAGGTCCACAGAGAGCCTCATGAGTTCCCCTTGTAGGAGGTATGCTTCTTTTCTCTTGCTGCTTCTAAGAATCTCTCTTTGACCTTGATTTTATTATAATGTGTCCTGGAGGACAGATTCTGAAGTTGAATTGGTCTGGGGACCTGGGACATTCGTGAACTCCGCTGTCCTCACTCTCCCCAGATCTGGGAAGTTCTCAGCCGCTATCTCTTTTCATCAGCTTCTGTCCCTCTCTCCATGTCTTCCCTGGGACTCCAGTGGTTCGCTGATCGTTCTTCTTGGTGGCAGCTCGTCGTTCACATAGGTCTTCTTTCCTCTTTTTGGTTCTTTCTTCTTCATTCTCCTCTGACTGAATAATTTCAAAGTTCCTGCCTTCTTCATAGATTCTTTCTCCTGACCTGTCAAGTCCGCTCTTGTGTTCTCCACGGTATTTTTATCTCACTCATTGAGTTCTTCAGCTCCAGAATTTATGTTTGGATTTTTTTTTGGATGGTAATTTTCATCTGTTCTAGACTTCTAAATTTGTTCATTCAGTCTCCTGATTTCATTGAATTGTCTTTGTTTTTTCTCATGGCTCACTGAATTTCCTTAAAACAGCTATTTTGATTTCCTTATTAGGTAGATCATAGATCTCCATGTCTGTGGCATCTTTTGGTTACTGGAAAATTACTGGGATCTTTGGATGGTGTCATGTTTCCTTGATTTTTCGTGTTCCTTGACGTCTTGCATGCTGTCTTCACATTTGAAGTAGTTATTTTGGTCCTTACAAGCTGCCTTTGGGAGAGAAATACCTTTGGTCAGCTCTGCTAGGGCTTCTGACGCCTTCTTAGACCTTCTCTGCATACTCCTGCTCCGTATGTCTTGATCCTCCTAATGGCAGAATTCTTAGGCTTGTCTGCCTTCTCTCCATCCTGCGGTGCACCAGGCCAGGCGCTGTCTCTTCTACTTTCGCGGGGGTGATGCTAATTCTCGGCCTTATGGTGTCTCCCAAGCCTGCGGACTCAGGATGGCTTTCTGCACGTGCTCACTAGCTACCTGCAAGAGTCAGTCTCCCCATGAGCAGGGCGGCCAGGGAACGGGCCGTGGAGAAGGGACGTGTGGGGGTGAGGCAGGGAGCGCGCTGGCGGTACCCAGGGGCCCCCCACGGTTGAGGGGTCCCAGCAGTTTGCAGGCCGGCCTCCTGAAGGAAACCAGACACGGCTGGTGGGCTATATTCCTCTTTGCTGCCGTCTGAGGCCCGGCTGTGGTTTTCCCAGCCACTCGCCACCCCCAGTCCTGCGGCTCACGACTTAGCGCTCTGGCTGGAACAAGATGGAGACGGCCCGTTGGCCGCGTCTGCACAGCTGGGGAGCCAGATGCTCCCCCACACGCTCTCACCCCCCCGCCCCTCCCCCAGGGGAGCCGCGGCTAAGAATGGCTACCTTGGCCTGGGCTGTGCTGCCGGGAGGTGGCGCTGCTGAGCGGCGCCCCTCCTCCTGCCCAGGGCACCGGCCTCATCCCTCTGTTCTTCGGTATCTGGAGCTTCTCTGCTGGACTCGGGCATGTCCCTCAGGTTCCCTCATGTGTGAGTGAGTGTCTAAGCCAGTGTTCTCCAGGGGCCCCAGGACCACAACCAGGAGGCACTGGAGCTGGGTTCTGGGCCACGTTAGTGTCTGTTTTTTTAAGTCATTGTTTTCCACAAGCCACTGAACGCGGCATAGAGGAACATACTGGAAGGCCGCCGACACGGGACTGTGCTACGCAGAGCAGAGGCCCAAAGACGGGCAACTCAGATTTCACTCCGACCCACTAATCTGATACTGTATTTCTCTAACTGCATTTTTTCACGTTTTAACTTCCCTGTAATACATTGTATCTTACCTTGATAGCCTGTCGGAAGTTCGGCTCGCAGAATCCCTCCTTCTTTGTGGCTCGCGCTGGTGTGCCTGTGGCCGAAGCCACATCTTAGACTCCATGAAGAATGGAGATCATTCTTACTGGCTTTCCTATGTGCTTCCAGCAGCACTAATGGGTATAGAACGTCCAGTATGTGCTCCGCTCAATCTTCTGGGACAAACAAAAAGCAAAAATCTTTTCTCATAACCCAAAGTTGGCGTTTTTAGAAAGGTTTTATTTATTTGGGAGAAAGAGCACAAGCAGGGGGAGCAGCAGGCAGAGGGACTCAATCCCCGGACCCAGAGATCATGGCCTGAGCTGAACTCAGATGCTTAACCCATGGAGCCAACCAGCCGCCCTTCAAAGTCTGCTTTTCACCTCCATACCCTGCATGTGTTTTAGGTAATAACACTTCTGTTTTTAAAAGAATTGATATACACATTGATAACTTGTGGCAGTTACCAAAAGGTGATATTAAAAAAAAAAAAAAAGTCATCCTAAATCCCACGATTAAGAAACCAACAACTGACATCTGGTGAACACTACTTTAGGGGCCTCTGAAAAAGAAGCTGTTGTCTGTTAAGTCACCACATACATTCTCTGCTGCATTTACGGGATCGCCGTGCGGGGACGTGAGTCACCCTGGTGTAGGATCACACCAGTCTCCCTACAACATCGTCACCAGCGCTCAGCCTCTCGGACGTTTCCGTCTGCGTGTGACGATCTCAGCCCCCCTCCCCACGCCATCGGGTTTGGCTTTTCAGTCCCGCCGGCCCTTGCCCGTGTCTGCGAGTAGGAGACACTGCTCCCCAAGTTCTGCTTCAGGGGTTCATCCTCAGCTCTGTGCTCCTTCCTGTTGCTTTAGCGTCTCATTTTGGAAGTCCTGTTTTACTGAATTCATATAATTATGTATTTCCCTAGTAAGCAAGAATCTACTTCCTTGCTTTTGTGGTATTTTTTCCCAGGCTGGGTTGTAGTTCTTTTGCACACTCAGACCCCCCCCTTCCCAGTTTCCGTGCCGGGCTCCCTCTCCACCTGGCTCCCAGGTGCTTGGGCGGCTTTGTGGCGGCTCTCGCACACGGGCAGGAGCGCCTGCCATCCTTCTAGCCTTCTCTGAGACCAGTGCTCCCTCCCCCGGAGCACGAGCCGCGGCTGTGTCCCGGCCCAGGGACGTGTGAGCAGGGGCAGAGCAAGTGGGTCTGCTGGGTTCACTGTGGGCTGCTCGGCACCTTCCTGGGGGCCCGTCCCGGGGGCCTGTCCCAGAGGCCCGGGCCCGTGCTCTCCTCTGATAACCAGAGGCAATCTCCTCTTTGTGGGCTGCCCTCGTCGCCAGCCAGGTGTTCGCCCGTTCTGGTGAGTCAGGACGTTTCTCCAACCCAGCAGAAAGCGCTGGAAGCCAGCAAGCCTCCAGGATCACCCTGGCCGGCACGTCGTGGAGAGTGGCACCGGGTCTCCGCATCCTCAGGAGTCCCCTCGCCTCCCCCACACAGTCAGCCCAGCCGGGCAGGACACTCCCGGGTACCTCCTTAGCATTTAGGGACAAGGGTAGCATCGGGTAGTGCTACGTGGCCCCCTCCGGCCCAGGGCCCCAGCTGTTCACACCGAGGGTCCAGCGGCTCCACTGCCTTTCTCTCGGGCCGGCTGACTCCACTGCACTGCTCCGGAGTCAGGAACAGCAGGAGGAGCGCCGGCCGGTTGGCCCGGAACGGACCTGCTGTGTCAGCCCCGGGGTCTCCAGCCCGGGGACAGGCACGCGGCAGCTCATCTGCAGATATTGGCTGATGGCTTTGCAGGAGCGCTTCCTCCTCCTCCAGCAGGCGTCTTTCTAATTTTGGCGCTGACTCATCCCTGCACGGTCACGTGATGTCTGCACCCAATCGTGTCCCGATCCTGACAGGGCACCTGGCGGTGCAGCCTGTCTTCTCTGGCCTCTGCCAGCCACCAGCAGCTGTTCCGGTCACCTTGGAAAGCTCCCGAATCCCCGCCACCCTTTGCTTTGGCGGGGAAGCATCTAGAACGCACATCTGCGTGGGATGCTGACCCGAGGACCTGGACGGATGGACGAATGAACAGTGCACACGCCGGGCCCAAGCCAGGGAGCATCCTGGGGATCCTGAACTCGATTCAGCACAAAAGAAAAGCCTCCGCTGGACATGTGACCTCCAGAGTTCTCAAGCACATCCTCTGCTCAGCTGGTCAACACAGCAGATCAGGTTCTTTAAAAGCCATTCTTAAAGACAAAACCTCACCAGAATTTACATTACAGCTCGGGTTTACGTCAGGGCTCCCTCCTGGCGCTGTACGTTGTGTGGGTTTCGGCAAACTCAATGACACGCGTGCCCCGCTACCACGCCGGGTGTTTTCGCTGCCCTAAAACCCTCCCGCTGCGCCGACCGACCCTCCCTGCCGACACCTGACAACCCCGGCCTTCTCTCTCCATGGCTTTGGTCCTCCCAGAAAGTCGGTTAGACTCACGCTCCGGAGACTTCCTGGGTCGGCTCCCTCCACTCAGGACCACCACTTTGTGCTGGTCCGTGCCTCCTCACGGCTTCAAGTCTCCTTCCTCTTTCGCGCTGGAGTAACATTCCCGTCGTCCGGACGGGCCACGGTGGGCTAAACCGTCGCCCGCCGCAGGACATCGTGGTTTCTACCACGTTCCGGCAGCTTTGGCTACAGATGCTGCAAACATCCGTGGCGGGTTTTTGTGGGGACGCAGGTTCCCAGCTCTGGGGTAAGTACTGGAATCACAGGGGAGAGTGTGTTTCGTTTGGGTGATTAGTTTCGAAGGCCGACAACGTGTCGGTGGTCACGCACGCACCATCCGGAGGGGATGGTGACGATGTGGGACGCAGTGTGTGTTGGGGGTCTGGGGACCTTCCTTGCAATTTTGCTGTGAACCTAAAACTGCTCTAAAAACAAGGTCTTAAAACACCCTAAAAACAGAAACAAACATCAGTTTTGTCTAGAAGATGGTTTTGACCCACACTTACCGACATATGATTTATTCACAGTGAGAACTTCAAAGAAGAAAAACAAGGCTCCTTGGAAATGCGCTCCAGGCGAGCCGCCATTATCAAAGGGCACTTGGCTCTCGTTGCCGAGCTCCGCTGGCATGTGCAGCGGCGGGGAGGGACCACCGTCTGCCAACCAGCCCCTCAAAATGAATGAAGCCCCAAAGTGAAGCCACCCAAGTGTCCCCTGGCAGCCGGACACACTCATCTACAGGCTGGCACGTGCTGGTTTGGAAGAGGAAGGATGTTCTGGCTCCTGCCGCCACGGGGATGAGGCTTTCGGCACGTTGCCAAGTGACATGGTGGTCACAACGGGACAAACACTGCGGGATTCCCCTCACCTGCGGCAGCACAGAGAGGGGATGGAGACCTGGGATCTCGGGGCCACAGAGCTTGGGCTGGGTGAGAAAAGGCGTACCGGGCCTGGCTGTCTTCACCGGCGCCTTACCGCGCTGACCACTCCCACGGCTCCAAGCTTCCTCCCCGGCTGGCTTTCCTTCCAGATTCTTCTGACTGGCCCATAGCCCTGGCTTTTCAAGCAGAGTCCTACTGCCCTGACCCTTAGTTGTATGGGATCCCCGTGGCTTTTTTCTCGAAGCTGCTGACTTCTCAGCCTCTACACTGACACCGGCAACATCCTGGATTCACGTCTACACTCCCAGCTTGGAACTCGGACAGAGGACGCACACTGTCCCCTCAAGCTGCTGCTGCGTCTCCGCCTGGCTGTCTCATGGGCTCCCAAACTCCGTGCAGAAAACTTCCTTTAGGTATGACATTTCCTCCCTGTCCCCAACCCCAAATACTCTCTCCACTGTCCTGCTTCCTGCTTTGCGTCCCCGGACACTAGCCCAGGGGATCAGACTGCTGGCCCCTCTGGCTCGTGCCTTGACCTCAAGGGCAGCAGGCCAGCAGGCAGGAGCTGGAGGCACGGCAGTCCTGCCAGGTGTCCCCGGAAGTGACAGCCTTTGTCACGTGGCTTTTCTGCTGCGGGGCCTGATGACTCTGTGGCCGCTGCGCCATCCCTGGTGAAAACCCCTTTATGAAGCCGCCCTGTGATCTCCGGGTCGTTCCTGCCCACAACGCGCCGCGCATCAGCGGACCTAGCTCCACGCTACCCTCTGAGTCCCGCAGACCGGCCCCGCGGTGCACAGCTCTGGGTCACCCTAACTGGCCCTCGGTCACTGTCCATGTCCCGGACCCACGCCGTGGAACAGAGACACACCGGTGAGAAGCGAGTGGTTACGCCCGACCCCAGCCCCGCGACCTAAGGCAGAGTGGGAGCCTGAGCACGGGCAGGTTCACAGACCCCACGGCCCCCGGCCGGTTCTCCCTCCAGCAGAGGCACAGACCAGCCCTGCCGACGCCTTGGTCCCTGACTTCCAGCCTCCGGATTGGGGCACTTTGTAAACCGATGCAGTGTAGACAGCGTAGGCAGCAACCACACAGCGCAGCCTGCGGGCAGGGGTGCGGGGAGGGGATTGGGGTGCGGGAAGCGGCCGGGGTCCGAAGGAGCAGCCCCACCGAGGCGAGCGCAGGTGCTCTGGCAGGAGGCGGTGGGCCGAGAGGCGCGGGTGGCGGGCGGTGACCGCAGGCCTCAGAGTACCGTGGTGGTCCTGGGGGGCTGGGGGTGGGGGGCCGGCGGGGGCAGCGGCGGGTCCCAGAGTCCCATCACCTGCCAGCAGATGGCCTTGACGGAAAGAAACAGAGCCGCTTTGACCCGAACAGCTAAGACACGGACCTGTCAGTGTACCAGGGTCAGGATGGTTTCCTTCTCGGCCGGCCCCGTGGGAAGCCCGGCTGCCACGGCGGCTGGAAGGAGCGCTGCTCGCTCACGGCAAGGGGACCGGCCCGGTCCGCCGGGCACCACCGTTTCTGCAAAAACCCAGCCTGGCTGGCTCAGGGCCACCTTGTGACCTTCTGTGCCCTCCATGGTTGCTCTTGCGGGACGACACCACAGCGAAGGGGTGACAGGGACTGTATTTACTCTCTGGCCCTTCCAGAAAAATCTGCCAGCCCAGGAGCAGACAACACTCAGAGGTCAGGGACTCTGCCACGGCTGCCTTGCTAGGGCCTGAAGTCACGATTCCACTTAAAGAAATGCACAGCCTGACTTTGCTGGGCTGTGCCCCGAGACTCTCAGCTCCACAGGCTGCCCCTGCCATGCTGCTGGCCCGTGGCCCGTGGCGGTGGGCGCTCTGTTCCTGGAGAGGCCAGGCCTTGCTCACTGATGCTTGCCCTGTGTGGGGGGCATTTGGGGGCACTCAGCATGTGGCCAGAGACCTGGACAGTGGGCCAGCTGACGGCGGAGGGCCCCAACCCACCTTCCTTCCACTCCGGGTGTGGCTCGGGGGAGCGGGCCTGGCCTGACCCTCCAGGGCGCTTTCTGTGGCTCTTTGTCCCTGAGCTTAAATCCCTGGGCAAATTCTCCCTGCCGTCACCTAGCGGAAGGTGTGGGGCCACCGGACAGCCCCCTTCTCTGAGGGGCGGCTCCTCACCCGAGATCGGCAGCATGCGTACTGCACGGGGCCCGGGAGCAGATGCAGCAGGCCCAGGGACGTCGTGGGGCTCTGGTGTTGGCCAGGGCTCGGGGTGTGCGTGGACACAGACCAGAGGTTTGTTCTCAGAATTGGCTCTGGCGACCCCACAGGCTGAAAAGTCCCACTAACCAAGGTCTGGAGCTGGAGACTCGGGAATGGGGGGCGCAGGCCTGAGGGCTGGAGACAGACAGCCAGCTCAGCAGAGGACAGACAGACAGCCGGCTCGGCAGAGGACAGACAGACAGCCGGCTCGGCAGAGGACAGACAGCCGGCTCGGCAGAGAGAACAAGTCTCCTTCCTCCGCCTTGTTGTCCCCTGAGCCGTCCAAGCACCCGTGATCCGGGCTCAGCCCACGAATTCAAAGGCCAGAAAGGCCCTCATGGGCCCATCCAGAGTCATGTGTCACTACTTGTCTGGGCGCCCTCGGCCCTGCCAAGGGGACACGTCACATTAACCTTCACACGTGACAAGGACGAGTTCTCTCCCAGACCTCCCTCAGCCATCACTGCCCAGCCCTTCCCGGAGCCCGTCCGCCCCACACAGGGGTGCTCAGCAGCGGCTGCCCTACACCCGCACCCCGTCTCGGCAGCTGCCCTGTCTCGCCGCAGGGGCCTACCCGCCCCCACTCTGGGGATACCCTCCTGGAGCGCGGCTCACGGGGTTCCCCGCGTCCTCTGGCTCCTGGTGCAGACCACACCCTCGGGAGAGCCGCAGAGGTAGCGCTGTGACCCCCGAGCGCCGTTCCCTGGTGCTGGGGCCGGGGAGGAACTGTTGTCCTGAAGGTGCGTGTGCGGCAGGCAGGGGCGCAGATGGTGGAGGAAGAGGAGGAGGAGGGGCGGGGAGGCCGCACGGAGACCCCAACCAGAGGGACAACACTCCCGGTGCCAGACGGAAGGGCAAGGGGCCCAAAGCGTCAGGAAGGTGGAACGGGTCACGTCGGACCAGCAAGTGTCCCAGGCCGCCCAGAGCACACCACAGCGAAGCAAGTGGGGACAATGTCGGGGTTACGGAGCCGAGCCCGGAGAGTCGCACGACGCCGCGTTCCTGTTCCACACACTCGGAGCGCGTCTAGAACAGGAAGCACGTGGTGTTCTCTTCTGACGGAGGCCCGTGTCGTGTCCACCAGAAGCCCTGTCTGGACGTCCCTCTGAACCATCCAGTCGCCCCATCAGTGCCTTGGGGTGCACAGCCCTCTCCAAGTCATGGGCCTTCTGTCTACACTGCTCTGAGCCCCCGGCAACGGACACCAGTGGAGGATGTCTGTCTCAGGGCCTACGCCAGGAGCCGTCCCCCGGATGGCACAGCTTCCAAGAATCTGATACATCAAGTCCGTTATGAAATACCAGACTTTAAGGCTACGTGGGAGAAACTTCATCACTTTTAAAAGAAGGCGCAGACGTTTGTCCCGGGGCCGAGAACGATCAGTAAGTAATTGATCCCGGATTCTGAGTTTTCGGGGCAGAGTCCCCAGCAAGGCCACTCAGAGCCGTCGGCGTTTAACAATGGAACAAGGAGGAGCCCCGTGAGAGCCCCGAGGTGCTGAGGCTGGACCCCGGGCTCGCAGATGGAGCCCAACCCGAGCCCTTGAGCCTGCATCGTCAAGCTGGGAAGGAGGAGCAGTGTAGACAGAAAGCCATTCCCGTACACAGGCACACTGGGGGCAGGTACCAAGGCAGACAACCATCTTTTGAATCTGCCACCTAGGTGCAAGTGGGTTGCCCCAAAGGCCCCAAAGACGCCGGCGGGCGTGCACGTTTGCTCCCTGACACTGTGTCATCGACGGCACGTAGGCAGGGGCCCACCCCAGAGACCGACCCAGGCTCTGTGCCACCTGCCACCCTGTGACCAAAGTGTGGCCCGCACAGTGCTCAGCGAGCCGCCAGCAGCCGGTCCAGGAGGCCCCCCTGTGGCGGCCATAGGGCCAGTGGTGCCCAGTCCAGGTCCTCCTCCCCAAGGGGGGCTGTACCCGAGAACTCTCTCCAGCAAACATCCCTCCCCAGCAAACCCCAGAGTCGGCAACACGCCCCACAGGGGGCAGCCACCAGGGTGTCCGGGAGCTGATGGGGCCGTCACAAAGGTGTGAGCGTGTTACAAACTACACCAGAGAAGAGCGAAACCCAGTGGTGGGCAGCGCAGCGATTCCAGGGACCCCAGGCCCTCGTGGTCCTGCAGAGGAGAGGAAGGAGAGAGACAAGGAGCGAAGGCTCCTGCCTGTTCCTGGTCCCACCTGTCCCCCGCCAACCCCTGCCCGCTGAACCGAGCCAGACGCCAGCAGTGGGGGGACGGGCTGCCCCGCACACAACCTGAGGGGGCTTGTGCACGCGTGCAGGGAGAATGACCTGCCCAAGGAGGTGCGCGCTGATTCTGGAAGGGGAACAAATACTGTTGGCAGCACATAACCTGTGACAAATCCAGCCCCTGAGAACACCTGAAGAAGGCTCTGGGGGACCCTCCTAGGGGCATCTCCACTGTCAGTTGCCTGGAAAAGGAAACAGAGAGGAAGCCAGAAAGTGACACAGATGCGGGGAGGGATGCAGAGGGAGGCAGCAGGACACCAGCGCCGGAGAAGGGAGTGGAAGACAGTGCCCCAGGCATGCAGGGACCAGGGCTCCTGGTCTGCAGAGGGGTGCAGGGGTCTGCGGAGGGGACAGGGGGTCTACGGAGGGGTGCAGGGTGTCTGCAGAGGGGGTGCAGGGGGTCTACGGAGGGGTGCAGGGGGGCTGCGGAGGGGGTGCAGGGGGTCTGCGGGGGGGTGCAGGGGCGTCTGCGGAGGGGACAGGGGGTCCGCGGAGGGTGCAGGGGGTCCGCGGAGGGTGCGGGGAATGCTCCTACTGCGGGCAGCTCCCACATCCATCCCGGGACCTTCAGAGGGTCAGTGTCCTCCACCTTCAGAGAAAGAGGAGAAAATGGAAGCAGCCATTTCCCCGAAGGTGACAATCTCCTCCGTGCCCAGACCTGGGATAGGATGAGGACCCAGATTTTAGGTCACTGCTGTCACTTTCTGTCTCAATAGCCTCAGATCAGCAAAAGGAAGGCTTCCAGGGTCCCTAAGGGGAAGTGAGCACAATCCATCCTTCCAAATCAGACACAAACTTGACCTCGGCGATCTAAACGTGGCGGGGCAAGCCAGGCCTTGTAAGGGAGTAGTATTTCTACACTACGCTCGTTAGAGAAACTTCCTTTTTTTTTTTTTTTTTTTTAAGATTTTATTTATGTATTTGACAGACAGATCACAAGTAGACAGAGAGGCAGACAGAGAGAGAGGGAAGCAGGCTCCCCGCTGAGCAGGGAGCCCGATGCGGGACTCGATCCCAGGACCCTGGGATCATGACCTGAGCCGAAGGCAGAGGCTTAACCCACTGAGCCACCCAGGTGCCCCCCACCCTTTTTTGATGCAAAAAAATTTTTAACAAAATTTAACATCTGTTCATGATCAAAACTCTGAACAAATTAGCTATAGAAGGGACGTAGCTCAATATAGTAAGGGTGACATGTGAAACCCACCGATAACATCATCCTCAGTGGGGAAGGTTGGAAGCTCCTCCTCCGAGATCAGGAAGAAGACAAGGGCTCCTGCCCTCACAGTCCTATTCAACAAGGGACTAGAAGACCTAGACAGAACAGTCAGATGAGGAAAAGAAATAAAAGGCATCCAGATTGGAGAGGAAGAAGTAAAACTGTCTCAATTAGAAGGTGACATAATGTTATGTATAGAAAATCCTAAAGTCTTCAGAAAAAAAGATATGTTAAATCCAATCAACAAATGCAGTAAAGTTACAGGATAGACAACCAACATACACAAGTCAATTGCATCTCTATACATTTAAATATCTGAAAAATAAAGAAAGAAAATGATCCCATTTGCAATAGCATCAGAAAGAATAAAATACTCGGGAATAAATTTAACCGAGGTGAAAGACCCGTACACTGAGAACTGTAAGACAAGACACTGAAGAAAGAAGCTGAAGACACAAACATGTGGAAAGACATACCATGATCATGGATTGAAGAATGAATATGGCTAAAATGTTCATCCTATCCAAAACCATCTATAGAGTCAATGAAATCCCTATGAAGGGACACCTGAGGGGCTCAGCTGGTTGAGTGTCCAGCCTCGGCTCGGATCATGATCCCAGTGTGCTGGGACCGAGCTCTGAGTCAGGCTCCCTGCTCAGTGAGGAACCTGCTTCTCCCTCTCCCTGGTTGTGTTCTCTCTCTCTCTCTCAAATAAATAAATAAAATCTTCTTTTAAAAAAAGAAATTACCTATTGAGATTCCAATGGCATTTTTAAAAAGAAAATAAATCCTAAAATTCATATGGAACCACAAAGGACCTTGAGTGGTCAGAGCAATCCTGGGGAAGAAGAACAAGGCAGGAGGCATCGCACGTCTGAATCACAAACTGGATTGCAAAGCTAAGAAATTAAAACAGTACGGCATTAGCGTCACAACAGACAACAGTCAGTAGAACAGACTGAAGAGCCCGGAAAGAAACCCAGGTCAACTCTATTGGACAAGAAAGTCAAGAAAACTCAATGTAGAAAACAGTCTGTTCCATAACCAATGCCGAGAGGACTGGGTATTCACACACAAAGGGAGGACACCAGTCTCCTGTCTTACAACACTCGCAGAGAATAACTGGGAATGGATCAAAGGCTTATGGGTAAGGACTGAAACCATAAAAGTCATAGAAAACATCAGTGGGGAAAAAACTCCTTGACAGGGTCTTGAGTAATGATTTCTTAGAAATGACACCCAAACAGGCAACAAAATAAAAAATAATAATAATAAACAAGTGGGACGACATCAAACCAAAAGTGTCTGCACAGAAAAAAGAAACCATCCACAAAGTAAAAAGGTGACCTTCAGAATGGGAGGAAACGTCCGCAGACCACGTCTGAAAAGGGGCTCATATCCAAAGTGGGGTAAAGGACTCTAACAACTCGAGAGCAAAAAAAATCAGTAATCCAATTAAAAATGGGCAAATGACCCCAAAAAGACATTTTTCCGAAGACGACATTCAGGTGGTTGACAGGTCCATGAAAAGTCGCCCGTTATCACTAATCGTTAGGGAAACATAAATCAAAGCCACAATACGGTATCAGCTGTCTGTTAACACGGCTGGTATCAAAAAGATGAGAAATAGCGAGTGTCGAGTGTTGTGAGGGTGTGGAGGGGAGAGAAGCCTTACACACTACCGGCGTGCGAGCAACACACCTGCCCCCGACCCCGCAGCCCCGCAGCCCCGCTGCCCGGCGCCCCTGCTCCCCGCAGCTCCGCGCCCAGCAGCCAGGACACGGGGAGAGCCCCAGCATGCACGGACGGACAGACAGACAATGCAGTACACACACACACACACACACACACAGCCGTAGAACAGAAGGAAATCCTGCCATTTTGAGAACAGGGACGCACCTTGAGGGCATAATACTAAATAAGTCAGACAGAGAAAGACAAACGCTACATGGCCGCATTGGTGCGCAGCGGGAAAAGGAAGACAAGCAAAGCCGCAGGAACAGAGGTCAGCCCTGTGGTCAGCAGAGGGGGCGGCGGGGCGGGAGCGAGAGGACGCGGACCCCAGTTTCGGGGTCAGTAAGCTCTGAGGGTGACGAATCTGGTCAACACTCTGGACTACGCAAGTCGTTTAGAAAGAAGATTCTGAAAGTTCCCGTCACAAGGGGAAGGAAACACGCTTTGGAAACCACACAAGACGAATGTTAACTAACTATATGGTGAAAATCACTCCGTGGTCTCTGTAGCTCGGTGCGCCTCACCGTTCACCTGCGGCTTGCCGGCTGCATCTCAGGGAGACGGAAGAAGACTAAGATAAAGAATAAAAACCAACTGAGAAAAACCTATAGTTATTTCTTTCGTGTGTTTGGAATTACAGTAGTAACTCATGGTCATCCTAAAGACACTAACGGTACACACAGATAAAGTCACTCCCCTGAATGTAATTTCTTAGAAGTTACAAGTGGTGGGTTTTTTCTGTCCAGATCTTTCTCTATGCTTTTACATAAATAATAAACAAAATGCTGTTGTATTATGCTAACTGCTTGGTAACATTTTTTATTTAAGATATTATACACAATTACCCATATCAATGTATAGAAATCTACTTTATTCTTTTGAACACCTACATAATCTCTTATGCAGATATATAATAATTTATTTAACCCTTCTCTAGTGATAGAAGTTAAAAATATTTTAACAGTTTTTCTGTAAAAAATAATGGTTCCATGAGCATCTCGCAAGCCTGTCAGTTCATCTGCATTTCTGCCTTTTCCTTGAAATGATTGTCAGGGTTCTGCATTTATCTTGCTGGAATAGTATATTGCCTTCTGATTCAGGTACCTTCTTCCCAAATAAGCCATCCGACAAACCAGCACAAACCGGGCTTCCCCGGCTCCTGTGTCTGGTGCCCAGCTTGCCCGTGTCGCCGAGGACTGGGCAGGTGATCCCGGCCGGCCGGCTGGGAGGTCCGGGTCACTCTGCTTTCACGTACGCTGCCCTCAGGCAGGGCGGCCCTGGCACCTTCTCCACGTGCAGGGAAAGGTGCACAAAGAGGGGGCCACTCCGATCACACACCTCTGACGCTCCTGCGTGCACCTCGCCAACATCCACCGACCGCCGCGAATCACACGCTCAAGTCTGCACCACGGGACCGCCGAGTCGCGAGGACCCGGACACCGATATAGGGAGGGGTGTGGAATTCAGGACGCTTGTGCTCTGTGCCACACAGAGTGGGAGCAAATTTATAGTCCCCTAATATCAAACAATAAAGATCATGAATTGCACACAGGTTTATTAACTTGGGATATTATCAAATTGTAAAATCTTTGCTAATCTAGTAGGCAAAGAAAATCACACTAACTGTTGCTTGAACTTTTACTTCCCACGCTACCAGGATATTTTCTTTCTACACGCATACTGGCAACTTATATTTCTTCTGTGAATTGCCTTTTCACATGTTTTTTCTACTTATTGTTTTTTTATGATTTTTTTTTTCAGAAAAGCAGGACCCAATTTTTCTTCCCTAGACCATGGTTTTATTTATGAAGATGCAATGGAGAATAAAACAACTTTTTAGGTAATGCAAGAAATAATATCTGTTCAATGCAGTCAATTACCTGGATCTTCCAAGGGCAGATCTGGAGATGAATCAGCTCCGTCAGCTCCTCAGTTCTCTGCTTTACTTCGCAGTTTCTTCCAAGAAAAGTTAGATCACCTCCATTCTACTTAGACCAAAGACTGTAGAAACAAAACATTGCTCCGTTTTGTCCTTAACAAAACCAAACTCGAACACTAGGAATGAATTCCGCCTCTTCGATTTCCAGTAGGCGTGCCTAACAAAGCCTTTCTGAACTCTCCCTAAAATCTTCTAAGGCTTTGTACTAGGACATGTTCTTTTTGGCCATTTTGGCTGAACTAGTGAGTCAAGCTGGAAAGAAACATGGGTGTCCCGTCATCTGCGTCCCGCTGGGTCCTCCACACTAACGCCCCTTCCTTTGACAGGTGCGGCGTGACCCTCCCGGAGAAGCGTGGGGCCAGGAGGGGAGGCGCTGCGCCGGTGTCGGAGACGCAGAGAGACGGGCTGTTCCAGGGAGAGCGGGACCAAGAAGAATGGGAGACACAGTCATCTACAGAGGTTACCATTTTCCCTCTAGAAATGAAAGAAAATCAAGTCGGAATAATTAAAATACATTTGGAGGGGAAGTGAACGCACGTGAAGCAACTTTCTCCCAGATCCGGTGGCGCGCCTGTCCACCAGCCACAGTGACCGAGGAGCAACGATGGGAAGACAGAGAAGACGGAAGGCTGCGTGGGTGCGCTGCCCGTCTGGACAGGGTCTGAAAATACGAGACATCTGTGGAGGCTTTACAGAAAAAGGTGAATAGCTTATGTGACAGAAACTGCAAAGCGTCTTTATGAGCTGAGGAAGTCCTTCTGTTTCTAATGATGGCTGGTAAGATCCAGCACGTTCCCAGCACGAGGACAGCAGCAGAGAGGACAAGGGCGTCTGCCACGGGGCCAGAGCGAGGAGCCGCTGCGGGGACGTCCACGCCAGAGGACACGGTTCCGCGAGCTTCACGGAGGGCCAGAGCGAGGTGCCGGGTGCGCAGCCCCAAGGGAGCCGGCGGGAGAACCCCACCTGTCTGGCTCGAGATTCTCACTTGAGAACCCAGTGAGACCATGAGAGAGAGGGAGAGAGAGAGAATCGCAGAAGGGGAATCCAGAGAGGGGGTCCTCACCTGTCTGCCTCCGAACCACGCGTGTGGGGTAGCCTTGGAGAGTATTTGCTGAAGAGAAGAGAAGAAATCTGAACAGAGACTGGTTTGCAGCCTAACAAGATGCCACCTGTCGAAACCAAGAAACAGCACTCCCCAGAGAAAACTGACAGAGCCATAAGGCAGCAAGGCTCATATTTTGAATTTCCAGAATTTCCAAAATCACCTTACACACACACACCCAGGTGACAAATCTATCGTCTGGAGAAACGAAAATTAACTGATGTAAAACCCAAGATAATGCAGGTGCTAGAACAAACAGACCAAGATTTTAAAATGGCTCTTAGAACTACCCTCAGTACAGGAGAGTATGTTCGCAGCAAGATAGGAGGAAAAAAAAAAAAAAAAAAGACCTCGATGTGACGCAGGAATCCATCAAACCCTAGAGAACTCGGGCAGTTACTCTCCGACACCGGCCACAGCAACTTCTTTTAAGACATGTCTCCAAAAGACTCAATCTCAAAAAACAGACTGAGGGTTGCTGGGGGGAGGGGGGGACCGACGAGGGGGGTGGGGTGATGGACGTTGGGGAGGGTGTGTGCTATGGTGAGTGCTGGGAACCGTGTAGACCTGACGATTCAGACCTGCACCCCTGAAGATAAAAATACATTATATGTTTATTTAACTAACTAACTAAATAAATAAATAAAACATGTCTCCAAAGGTAAAGGAAACAAAAGCGAAAATGAACTTTTGGGGGATGCCTGGGTGGCTCAGTGGTTTAAGCCGCTGCCTTCGGCTCAGGTTATGATCTCAGGGTCCTGGGATCGAGCCCTGCATCAGGTTCCTTGTTCATTGGGGACCCTGATTCTCTCCCTGCCTCTTCCTGCCACTCTGCCTGCTTGTGTGCTCTCTCTCTCTCTCTTTCTGTCTGACAAATATTTTTTTAAAAAAATAAACTTTTGGAACTTCATCAGGATAAAAAGCTTCTGCACAGCAAAGTACACAGTCCACAAAACAAAGAGGCAACCCACAGAATGGGAGAAGCTATTCAAATGACACTACAGACAAAGGGCTGATATCCAGGATCTATAAAGAACTCCTCAAACTCAACACATACAAAACAGACAATCATATCAAAAAATGGGCAGAAGATATGAACAGACACTTCTCCAATGAAGACATACAAATGGCTATCAGACACATGAAAATATGTTCATCATCACTAGCCCTCAGGGAGATTCAAATTAAAACCGCATTGAGATATCACCTTACACCAGTTAGAATGGCCAAAATTAGCAAGACAGGAAACAACATGTGTTGGAGAGGATGTGGAGAAAGGGGAACCCTCTTCCACTGTTGGTGGGAATGTGAGTTGGTGCAGCCTCTTTGGAGAACAGTGTGGAGATTCCTCAAGAAATTAAAAACAGAGCTTCCCTATGACCTTGCCATTGCACTCCTGGGTATTTACCCCAAAGATACAGATGTGGTGAAAAGAAGGGCCATCTGTACCCCAATGTTTATAGCAGCAATGGCCACAGTCACCAAACTGTGGAAAGAACCAAGATGCCCTTCAACGGACGAATGGATAAGGAAGACGTGGTCCATATACACGATGGAGTATGACGCCTCCATCAGAAAGGACGAATACCCAACTTTTGTAGCAACATGGACGGGACTGGAAGAGATGATGCTGAGTGAAATAAGTCAAGCAGAGAGAGTCAATTATCATATGGTTTCACTTATTTGTGGAGCATAACAAATAGCATGGAGGACAAGGGGAGATGAAGAGGAGAAGGGAGTTGGGGGAAACTGGAGCAGGAAACGAAACATGAAAGACTGTGACTCTGAGATACAAACTGAGGGCTTGGGAAAGGACGGGGGAGGGAGACGGGGGAACCAGGTGGTGGGTGCTAAGGAGGCGCGGACTGCGTGGGGCACTGGGTGTGGTGCCTAAACAGTGAATCTTGGAACACTGAAAAAATAAAATTAAATTTAAAAAAGACAATTTCTAGAACTGAAAATACCTAATGTCTGAAATAAAAACTTCAGTAGACAGACGTCACAGCCAAATGGAGGTGACAGAAGAAAGACTAAGTCACCCGCAAGATCAATAAACGGAAACAGCGTAGAAAACGGAGCATGAGATCGGATTAAGAAAATAAAAGACTGAAGCCCAAAGGACCTGGTATGTGGCCTCAGACGATCTTACTCCTGCATGACGGACCAGCGGCCAGAACGAGCATCTGAAGAAATGATGACTGGAATCTGCCATCTTATAAAGGACGTGAGTTTAGGTTCAAGATGCTCCGTAAACACGGAGACCGACAGAGCCAGAGACTGTGCTGAGACGCAGTCAAACGGCTGCGGCCAGAAAGGAACACCAAATCTCGCAATAACAAGAGAAATGGAACATGTTAAATATGGGAACCACAATTCGATTAGTGCTGACGTTTCATGGATACGAATGGGGCCAGGAAGATTGCCGACAGGAAAAAGCTGTCAACCCAGAGTTCTCTCTACTGAAAATATCTTTCAAGGCAAAACTGGGTCTATTTTTGCAAAGAGGCAGCTGGGAAATTCCAGTTTCCAGTTCCACTTCCAATTCGCCACTCTGTCCTAACAGCAAGTGAAAAGCTGAGCAGACTGAAAAATCAACGAGTCTTCTTGGATCCATCAAGGAAGGGGAGCAGGACGAAGCACTGCCCCCGAGATCGGACAGACGGACGTACGACACAGAAAATAACCCCTTATCAGAACAGAGACTCACACGCAGAAACTACCTCGGGAACCCACACCAGGCTAGGAAACCTGAACTTTGATTAAGCTCAGTGTGGACAACTCTGAGAGCTGAAAACTCCAGAGGGACCCAGTGATGGGTGGGGAGCAGCAGGGGGAGACACAATATTGTGTTTCTACTCCAGGAGCTTGACCAGGTTCTTACGGTAAAATCCAAGAAAAATCCCCTCATGCTTCCGGCAGGAACCCGAGTACTCTCTTCTGAGAAAGGTTTTTCCTCAGGAAACTAGCCGACCGGAGCCTAACCTGCCAGGGTTTTACAGAGCCTAAATGACCCGAAGAAGGGCACTAGCCAAGTGCCGCCGCTCTAGCCATCCTGAGAAGAAATCTGAGAAGCACTTGTGTAGGCCACTGTCCAGGGGCATGAGATCACTAAGACTGAGCTCTGATCATAGTACTGGGAACACTTTTGACCCCACCCTGCACCACAACACTACAGGTCGATTTAGAGCACTTCCTTTCACCCAGGACACACGTCCAGCTCTCGGTAAAACATTACACGGCGTATCAAACGACAAAAAAACCCAGAGGTAGGGCCAACATCAGAACCAGACATGGCAGCGGTGCTGGAACTATCAGGAAGAGAATTCAAAACAACTCTGATTAATGTGCTAAGCATTCTAATGCATAAAGTAGACAGCAGGCCCGAACAGATGGGCGATGTAAACAGAGAGATGGGAATCCTCAGAACCAAAAAAGAAATGTTAGAGATTTTTTTAAAAACTGTAATAGACATGAAAACTACATTGGATGGGCTTATTAATATATATTATGATACATATATCATGTAAACATTCTCAACAAAATGTTAGAAATTGGAATTTTAAAAATACACGAAAGAACATATACCATGACCATGTGAGGTTTACCCCGGGCATGCGAGGCCGGTTGACATCCAAAAATCTGACGATATAATCCATCACATAAACAGGCTAAAAAAGAAAACTCACATGAGCATATCACTAGGTGCAGAAAAAGAATTTGCAAAATCCAACACCTATTCATGATAAAAATTCTCAGTAAACTAAGAACCAAAGGGAACTTTCTCAACTTGATAAAGACTGTCTATAAAAAAAAATATCTGGAACAAACATCATACAATATGGTGATAAAAACCAAAGCTTTGGAGCCCCTGGGTGGTTCAGTGGGTTAAAGCCTCTGCCTTTGGCTCAGGTCATGGTCCCAGGGTCCTGGGATCGAGCCCCGCATCGGGCCCTCTGCTCTGTGGGGAACCTGCTTCCCCCTCTCTCTCTGCCTGCTGCTCTGCCTATTTGTCATCTCTGTCTGTCAAATAAATAAATAAAATCTTAAAAAAAAAAAATCAAAGCTTTTCCACTAAGACCAGAAACAAGGCAAGGAATTCTCCTCACCCTGTCCTGCTGGATATCCGAGCTCATGCAGTAAGGCAGGAAAATGAATAAAACACACACAGTTATAAAGTTGTCTTTGTTTACAGGTGACATGATCATCTATGTAGAAAATCTGAAAGAATCAACAACAACAACAACAAAACCCTGAAACTAATAAGGGTTGAGAGCAAGGTTGCAGGATACATGATTAATAAACAAAAGTCAATTGCCTTCCTGTAAGAGCAAGTGGAAATCGAAATTAAAACCACAACACCATTTACCTTAGCACTCCCCAAAATGAAATACTTAGACACAAGTCAAAGTACCTACAAGAGGAAAACTACACAAACTCTGATGAATGAAATTAAAGAAGAACTAATTAAATGGAGACGTATTCCATGCTCATGAACAGGAAATTGCAATATTGCCAAGATGTCAGTTTTTCTCAACTTGATCTATAGATTCAGTGCAGTACCAGTGAAAACACCAGGAGGCTATCTGTGGGTATCTACACACTAATTCTAAAGTTTGTATGGAGAGACAAAGATCCAGAATAGACAACACAATATTGAAGGAAAAGAACAAAGTTCTTCTAATGCAACCTGGCTTCGAGACTTACTATAAAGCTACGGTAACCACGAGAGTGGGTATTGATGAAAGACTACACAAACAGATCAGTGGAACAAAACAGAGAACCAGGAATAGGCCACATAAATGTATGTAAACATAGTCTATTTATACAGACACTATGTATAAGTATAGCCAACCCATCTTTGACAATGGAGCAAAGGCCTTTTCAACGAGTGATATTGGAAAAACTGGACATACACAAGCCAAAAACAATCTATACACAGATCTTACATTCTTCACTACAAATAACAACATGGATCCTAGACTTAAATGTAAAACGCAAACTATAAAATTCCTAGAAGCTAACATAGAAGAAAACCTATATGACTTTGGGTATGGTCTTGCCGTTTTAGACACGACACCAAAGACATGATCTATCAAGGAATATAACTGATAAACTGGACTTCACTAAAATTTAAAACTTCTGCACTGCAAAAGACAATAGCAAAAGAATTAGAAGACAATCCTAACCGGGAGAAAATATCTGCAAAAGATACATTTGATAGTGTATTATTATCAAAAATATATACAAAAAGAACTCTTAAAACTCAACAGCAAGAAAACAAATGACCCAATTGAAAATCAAAGACCTGAAGAAAAACCTCACCACAGAAGATACACAGACGACAAATAAGGGTATGAAAATGTGCTCCCGACCTTACATCATCAAGGAAATGGAAATTAAAACAGCAATGAGATACGATGACGCACCTGTGAGGGTAACCAAATTCTGTGCTACTTGACAACACGAAATGCTGGCAAGGATGCAGAGTAATAGAAACTCTCCTTCACTGGTGACGGTAATACAGCCACATTGTCGTTCGGCAGTTTCTTCTAACACTAAACCTACACCCTTTCCATACAACCCCGCAGTCATGCCCCTTTATGGTTAGCCGAAGGATACGAAAATAGATGTCCGCACAGAAACCTGTACCCAGATGTTAACTGCAGCTTTATTCGTAGTTGCCAAAACCTGGAACCAAGCAAGACGTCCTTTAATAGGGGAACGCGTAGATAGACTGTGGAGAATCCAGACGCTGACTATTTTTCGGGATTAGAAAACATGAGCTATTCAACTATGAAAGACACGGAGGAATCTTAAATGCATATTACTGAGTTAAAGAAGCGTATCTGAGAAGGTTACATACTGTATGATTGAATTATGTGACCTTCTGAGGGGCGCCTGGGTGGTTCAGTGGGTTGAGCCTCTGCCTTCGGCTCAGGTCGTGATCTCAGGGGTCTGGGATCGAGTCCCGCATCGGGCCCTCTGCTCAGCGGGGAGCCTGCTGCCCACCCCCCTCTGCCTGCCTCTCCATCTACTTGTGATTTCTGTCAAATAAATAAAATAATTTTTTTTTAAACCTAATACTTTTTAAAAAAAATTCTATGGCCTTCTGGAAAAGGCCAAACTATGAGGACAGTGAAAAGATCAGTGGGCGCCAGGAGTAGAAGTGGGGAGGGTAATTGTCCCAAGAGCAGAGGGTGTATAAGGCGGTGACACCACTGTATGATACGATGACAGACTTGTCATGCATTTGCCCGAACCCACTGGATTGGCAGCACCAAGAACGGGCCCCTCAGCTAGCTGCGGCCTCTGGAAGACTACGGGGCGTCCTGGTACCGGGTGCCCCGGGAACAAGCGCACCACGCGGCAACGGTGTTGGTCACGGTGGCATTTGTGCATGTGGGGACACGGAGTGCATAGAAACCCCTCCACCTCCCTCTCGGTGTTATTGTAAACCTAAAACTACCCTACAAAAAATAAAGTCTAAAAAAAAGGCTCAAGGCAAAATGCCTTCTCATATAACAGAACTGAATTTGCCGCCGGAAAACTAACACCGCCAGGGATGAGGAAGCCGGTTCTGCGCAGTAGGAGGAGGCGCTATCGGAGTCGGACTGTCAGAAGCGGATAAAGAGCGTGAGAAAGGGTAACTGTCTGGCTGAACACAAGACCTATTTTGCTTTATTTGCCTCTAATTTCTACATCCACAAGTGACTATTTCCAGCGGATACTGTAACGGCACCTTCGCGGTCCATCACGCACGCGGCTGAAACACACCCAACAGCCACGACGCTCGGGCGGGGCCTGGAAGCAGTGCGGGCTCGCGGCAAGGTTTCCACGTTTCATGGGATACATTAAAACACTGCGAGGGGCACCTGGTGGCTCAGTGGGTTGAGCCACTGCCTTCGGCTCAGGTCATGATCCCGGGACCTGGGATCGAGTCCCGCATCGGGCTCCTTCCTCGGCAGGGAGCCTGCTTCCTCCTCCGCCTCTGCCTGCCTCTCTGCCGACTTGTGCACGCTCACTCTCTCTCTCTGACAAACAAATAAATAGTCTTTAAAAAAAAATAGTGCGAGTCGTTGGGCCGTGAAAACTTGGGTTCCGGCTCTGCTGGAACACGCTGCACCTTGTCTGTCCCGCTGAAGGCGGCTGCTTAGCTCTACAGCAGCATCACGGCGCGGCAGCAGGTGGAGCAGAAGGGCCGGATGCCAAGACCCCAAACCAGCAGCGACTTCACCCCGTTCGCTTCCAGCGTCCCCCAGCCCGGGCTCGGCGAGGCCGACAGTCCAGAGGAGAGGGCAGACGGAGACGTCTCCAGAAGCTGTCCGACTCTGGCTTGCATAATGGAACAGGAGGGTTCTAGTGCTCAGAAATCTGTTTTTCATTTTCTCTACTTCCTCGCATCTCAGTCTCAGAATGGGTCTGAGTGGTAGCAGGGGCGACAGAAACAGCAAGAGCCGCCCCCAGGAGCTTAGCCGAACCAGCAGAAGCTTCCTCTGCCTTCTCCGTCCGGAGACGGTGTGACAGACAGAAGCAAACGTTGCTTTTCCTTATTCCTCTCTGAGTGATCAGCCCCGGACGCATGGTTCGGTGCATGAATGTACAGCAGAGGAAGGCAATTCAAGCCCTTTTTTTTTCTGGTGGAAGATTGAAATGGGGAGTTCTGGGAAGTTTACAAAGTGCCAGGGAAATTGTGGAGGAGGAGGATCTCAGGGAAGCCGACGCACGCAGCTGTGCGAGGACATCCGGACTCGCCTCCGAAGTGTGTGTGCAGTGACCTTACACACACATGTGTGCGATGACCTTACACACACATGCGATTTCCACAGGGTTCGACGAGCCCTAGAGCCCCACGACAGAATGTTCAAACTACCCAGGATGCAATCAAAACCGCTTGACGTAAGAAGAACCGGCGAAACCTCAAATTGCATGGAAACGACAATGCAGAGACCGTAATGCCAAGAGGACACAGACGCTGGAACCCCCTGGGACGCTGGAGTCGGCAATTATAAAAATGCTCCAAGACGCGAAGGTGAAATCTGTAAACAGGTGTTTGAATCAACACACGCACATGCGTGTTCATGGTAGAACTCTCCACAAGCGTCAGAAAAACCATCCAAATTTCTGTCAGTGAGGAAACGAGTAAACCAAGATGACATCGTCACACCGGGGGGCGCTGCTCAGCATCAGAAGGAATGCCGTCTCCATACTCGCCGCGACACGGATGAACCTTGGGAACATTATGCCAGGTGAGAGCGGTCAGACGAGAGGCCACACGCTGTGTGGTCTGCTGGTACAAAATGCCCAAAAGAAGCAAGTCCGCAGAGACAGAGCAGAAGCAGGTCCGCGGTTGGCAGGATGAAGCATGGGAAACGGCTGTCGATGGTGTGGAATCCGTGGTGTTGAGCTTTCTGAGGAACCTGCAAGGACCCTCCACGCTGGCCACCTCTCCTTGTATTTTCCGCAGCGGCGCCGGAGGGCTCTAACCTCTCCGCACCCTTGCTAACAAGCCCCACTGTCTTTCCGAGGCAGCCGCCTGCGTGGCCGTTGAGGGTGTGTCTCATGGTTTGGGTTTCGGTCTGCATTTTCCTGAGGTGGGACGGTTCCTCGTCTTTTCATGTGCTCGAGGGTCCATCTGCGTGTCTTCGGGGAAGAAATGTCTATTCAAATCCTTTGGCCATATTTAAAAAAAAAAAAAAAAAGAGGCCATGAAAGTGAATGCTCTTGAAACGAATGGAAACATGGAGAGCCACAGCAAAGAAATAGAAAATATAAATAAAAGTGGAAAATTTATTAATGAAGAATACAGCCACGGAAAAATTAAAAACTCGGTGGATGGAGCGCTGGGTGGCTCAGTCATTAAGCATCCGCCATCAGCCTCAGGTCATGAGCCCAGGGTCCTGGGACCGAGCCCCTCATCAGGCTCCTCACTCAGCAGGGAGCCTGCTTCTCCCTCTCCCCTGCCCCTCCCCCTATTTGGGTTCCCTCTCTCACTGTCTCTATGTCAACTAAATAAATAAAATCTTAAACAAAAATAAAACCCAGTGGACATTCTCAATAGTGGAATGGAAATGGGAAAGGAAAGAGTGAACTTGAACAAGCATTAATAGAAATTTTCCAACTTGAACAATACAAAGATTTAAAAAAAAAGATTGGTTTCAGGGACTGTAGGATAACAACAGACGGTCTAACAGTCATGCCACCAGAGTCCCAGAAGGACAGAAGAAAGAATATGGTGCCGAAAAGAATTACTTAAAGGATAATGGCTGGAATATTCCCACATATGACAAAACACATTAACCTCAGTGTCTTCAGTTTCAAGAAACTCAGTAAAACACAAGTATGATAAACCTAAAGAAATGCACACGCAAACACACTGTAATTACACAGATGGAAACTAATGATGAAGAAAAAACTTAGAAAGCAATGAGAGCACAACGACCAGCTATTTGAGGGGCACCAGGATTCACATGGCTGCAGATGTCCCATTGGAAACCACAGAGCTAGAAGGAAGTGACACACTTTTTTTTAAATTTATTTTTTATTTTCAGCATAACAGTATTCATTATTTTTGCACCACACCCAGTGCTCCATGCAATCCGTGCCCTCTCTAATACCCACCACCTGGTACCCCAACCTCCCACCCCCACCCCTTCAAAACCCTCACATTGTTTTTCAGAGTCCATAGTCTTTCATGGTTCACCTCCCCTTCCAATTTCCACCAACTCCCTTCTCCTCTCTAACTCCCCATGTCCTCCATGCTATTTGTTATGCTCCACAAATAAGTGAAACCATATGATAATTGACTCTCTCTGCTTGACTTATTTCACTCAGCATCATCTCTTCCAGTCCCATCCATGTTGCTACAAAAGTTGGGGATTCATCCTTTCTGATGGAGGCATCATACTCCATAGTGTATATGGACCACAGCTTCCTTATCCATTTGTCCATTGAAGGGCATCTTGATTCTTTCCACAGTTTGGCAACCGTGGCCATTGCTGGTATAAACTTTGGGGTACAGATGGCCCTTCTTTTCACTATACCTGTATCTTTGGGGTAAATACCCAGGAGTGCAATTGCAGGGTCATAGGGAAGTTCTATTTTAATTTCTTGAGGAATCTCCACACTGTTCTCCAAAGTGGCTGCACCAACTTGCATTCCCACCTACAGTGGAAGAGGGTTCCCCTTTCTCCACATCCTCTCCAACACATGTTGTTTCCTGTCTTGCTAATTTTGGCCATTCTAACTGGTGTAAGATGGTATCTCAATGTGGTTTTAATTTGAATCTCCCTGAGGGCTAGTGATGATGAACATTTTTTCATGTGTCTGATAGCCATTTGTATATCTTCACTGGAGAAGTGTCTGTTCATGTCTTCTACCCATTTTTTGTTATGATTGTCTGTTTTGTGTGTGTTGAGTTTGAGGAGTTCTTTATAGATCCTGGATACCAGCCTTTTGTCTGTACTGTCATTTGCAAATATCTTCTCCCATTCCGTGGGTTGCCTCTTTGTTTTCTTGACTGTTTCCTTTGCTGTGCAGAAATATGTCGGAAGTGACACACTTTTTAAGTGCTGGGAAGAAAGGGCTGATATATGGTCGACTCAGAACCATATATCCAGTGAAAGTAAAGACATTCTCTGATGAAGCAAAACAAGGAGAATCCCTTGCCAGCAGGGCAGCTGCAGAAGAAACGCTACAGGGGACTCTTCCGACACAGGGAACGGTACCAGGTAGAGCCTTAAAACACCTGCGTAAGGATCGACCACTTTTCCAGTTCTTGAATATGTTTGGCAGTGGAAAGCAGAAATCACAGCACTGATCGGCTTTCCAGCGTCAGCCGACGCCCGGTGTGTGACAAGGGCGACATGAAGGGGGACGTGAGGCCGCTGTGGCGGAGAGGCTTCTGTGTCCGGCTGGAAGCCGTGAAGTGGACTATGGAAACCCACATCCGCTCTGGTCCCTACAACACCCTGTTTGAGAAAACCATACCGAGAGATGGAGTAAAAACCAGAATAGATAAGTTAAATGTTTAAAATATTCAAATAACCAAAAATGAAGCAGAAAAGTGGAAACAGAGGAATAAAAACCAGAGGGAATAAGAAAACAAGTAATAAAATCATGGATCTCAGGGCGCCTGGATGGCTCAGCGGGTTAAGCCGCTGCCTTCGGCTCAGGTCATGATCTCAGGGTCCTGGGATCGAGTCCCGCATCGGGCTCTCTGCTCAGCAGGGAGCCTGCTTCCTCCTCTCTCTCTCTCTGCCTGCCTCTCTGCTTACTTGTACCGATCTCTCTCTGTCAAGTAAATAAATAAAATCTTCAACAAATAAATAAATAAAAATAAAATTCTGGATCTCAAAGCATATCAATAATTACATTCAGTATAAGCCATCTAAACTCACCAATTAAAAGACAGAGACTTTCAGAACATAGGAAAGGAGTTAAATTCATGCTGTAAACAAGGAATGAACTTCACATACAGTGATACAGACCAAGGTCAAAGGACGGCAAAATGCGCTATGAGAATTCTCATCACGGGGAGCCTTGACCGTGACGCCAGAGCGCGGTGCCGTGCGGAGCTCCAAGCTCTCGCCCCCGAACGAGACCTGAGAAACCAGCAGAAGTGGTAAGAGTCAGCGTTCTGAGAATGCCGGGAAACAGTAGGAGTTTTCCGCAAGCAAGTGAGCACCGTCTCGAGGAAGAGGCACGCGGGCTGGGAGGAAAGCGTTTGGGCAATTTCCCGGTCCCGGGGCCACTCCTGCCCGGCATGGCCGCGTCTTCCCCAAGCATCTCAGCAGGTGCAGCAGGTGCAGCAGGTGCAGCAGGTGCAGCAGGTGCAGCAGGTGCAGCGCCCACGCTCCCACCGTGGAGTCACTTCCCTGGTCCGGAGGGCGCAGCGCGGACCTTACGAACAAACTCCCACGGAGGCAGCCGTATGGGGTCCACCTGAAGGGGAGAACCGCGTGAAAGCGCCACAAGCCAAACCAACAGCCCTCGGGTTTCCGGAGCGAAGCTGCTGTGGAGGATACATAACTACCTGCCTGCGGCCTAAGCTGGGCCAGTTTTGAGGGACACCAGGACACGTGAAATCAACTGTATACGGGGACATCTGGGAAGCCAGACACATGCCCAAGCACAGTGCATGCTGGGAAAAAGCCCGCGAAGACCCTGAACTTCCAGCGGGGGTCACTCAGTGTGACCTGGCTAACAGCTGACAGAGGGTCCCGCAGGGCACCAGTTTGCAAAGGCGGGGAGAGGCCGTGCTCGCTCTCCTGCGTCTCTGCGCCTCGGCTCCCCTGTCCCGGCTGCTCTGCCTCTCCCTCTGCCTCGTAGTCTCTGTCACTCTTTTCTTTTTCTCTGTGTTGGTCTGTTTCTTGTCTTAATTCCCAGCATCCTAGAAAGTCTCATCAAGACACTAGCTGAACAGGGCGCGGACGATCAAAGCCCTCAGGGAGCACGTTGGCAGGGACCACAACCTCTCGGGTTCCGGGGTTCGGGGAAGGTGCGCGTCAGCCAGTGCGACAGTCAGCAGCCCAGCCACAGCCAGAGTCTGCTTTCCAGAGGGGCCGCCTCGTGCTGCTCAGACGCCACCTGCAGCAGCAGCAAGAGGCGTGCAAAGAAGCGGGAGAGCGTGGCCCGTCCGAAGGAACAAAATAACAGACAGAAATCACCTTGTGCAAGTCCAGACTTCGGACATAAGAGACAAAAACATTAAAATGACAGTTTTGTTTTTTTACACTCTCAGGGACCTGAAGAAAAACAGACAAAGTGCTACAGCAAATCAGGAAAATGATGTACAAACAGGACAAGAATATCACCAAAGATGTAGAAACAATGGAAACGGAATCAAAAAGACATTCCAGAGCAGAATACGACAAACAAATAAAAACTCACCAGAGAGTTTCAGCAGCAGGTTTGAGCAGGTAGAATAATCAGCAAACCTAAAATACGATAATGAAAAAATTATTGAGTCTGAAGAAGCAGAAAGAAAAATGATGGAAAAAAAAAAAAAGGAACGGTTTCCAAGGGACTTGGCGGAACAACGAACATATGGACATGTGTGCGTTCTGTGTGAATCAACCAACACGTCACGCAGAAGCCCCAGAAAGAGAGCTACAGAGCAGAGCAGGAAAAATATTGGAAGAAATAATGATTAAAAATATCCCAAATCCAGGGGCGCCTGGGTGGCTCAATGGGATAAGTCTGCCTTCAGTACAGGTCATGGTCCCAGGGTCCAGGGATCGAGCCCCACGTCAGGCTCCCTGGTCAGCGAGGAGCCTGCTTCTCCCTCTCCTTCTCCCCCTGCTGTGTCCCTTCTCTTGCTGTGTCTCTCGGTCAAATAAATAAAATCTCTTTTTAAAATGTGCCAAATTTGATTTGAACAAAAAACCTATAAACCTACAAATCCAGGACATTCAGTAAGCTCCGTCTAGTTGACCTCAGAGACCTACATGAGAGTCATTATAATTACACTGTGGAAAGACAAAGACAAAGAGAGACGTTGCCAGAGAGGAGTGACTCATCGTGTGTAAGGAATCCTCAGGAGATTAACGGCCAGTTTCTCACCAGAAACCTTGGCAGCCGAAAGACAGTGGGTTGACATATTTAAAGAGCTGAAAGAAACTGTCAACAGAGAATCCTATATCTGGCAAAAGTGTCTATTAAAAATGAAGAAGAAGAAATAAAACAGTCCCAGAAAAACAAAGTCCGAGGGAGTCGCCCACCACCGAATGGCCCTAGAGACGGCAGGACAGAAGACAGGTGAAGACGTGAAGACTTTCAGTGACGGTAAACACACGTACAAATGCAAAAGCGAGCGCATTGGATTCTGGTATCTATTTCTACTTTTTACTTCCTATCGAAGTTTTTAAAAATTGGTGCATCTATCTGATTGGGCACATCTGTATGAAGGGACTTCTTGTGACGACAGCATGACCAGGAGAGGGCAGAACTGTACAGGGCAGTTTTGTGCGCTTTTGAATATGAACTGGTAACAACTCAAAAAATGTTTGAAGTTTAGGATGTTAGACACAGTCTCTATGGTGACCAAAAAAAAATCTTTAAAAATACATACACAAAAGGAAACGGAATGACAATCAAATGGTTCACTATTTTTTTTTAAAAGATCAACTAAACACAAAAGAAAGCAGAAATACGGAACAGAAAAAGATGTAAGATACAAAGAAAAGAGCAAAAGGGTAGAAGATTTTTCTTATTAGCACTTTAAACTCTCTCATCAAAAGGCAGAGATTGGTAGAATGGATTAAAATTAAGAGGAAAAAAAAAACCCCATGATCCAACTATATGATGTTTACAAGAGGCTCACCTGAGATCCAAAGACACAAATTGATTGAAAGTGAAAGGATTGGAAAGATATGCCGTAGAACCAGTAGCCAAAAGGGGCCTGGGTGGGGATACTAACACCTGACAAAACAGACTTTAAATAAAAAACCACCGGGGCACCTGGCGGGCTCGGTTGGTGGAACCCATGGCTCTTGGTCTTGGGGTCATGAGTTTAAGCCCCATCATTACTTGATGAAGAAAAGTTAAAAAAATAAAAATGCTTCCATGTCAAAAGTTGTCTTAAATAAATTTTGAAATTGTTAAAAGAAATAAAGGCATTATATATTAATATATGCACCCAACAGAGATCCAAAATGTACAGAGCAAGCCCTGACAGGAGAGGGAGAGAAACAGTTATACGGTAAAATGCAATACTGGACAGACAGAGCAGACAGGCCACTAAGGAGCGAGGGCCCTTGAACGACACGCTAACTGCATGCAACAGACGCCCGCAGAGCACGCCATCCAGCCCAGGTGGAGGACACACGTTTCTCGAGTGCGCACAGAACGTGCTCTAAGATGAGGCATACATTAGGCCACAAAACAATTCTCCGTAAATAGAACAATCGAAACCATGCAAAGTATCTTTTCTGATGACAATAAAATGAAGCTAGAAAAGATAATGAAAGGAAAACTGGGAAATTCACAAATATGTGGTAAACAACACAGTCTCCACCAACCACTGGGCCAAAGAAGCCGAAGAGAAAATGAAGGAATACTTAGAGATAAAAACAACGCAACATACCAAAACTTAGAGGTGTAAGTTGTAAATGCCTAAATGCTAAAAGAAGACCC
This sequence comes from Mustela nigripes, assembly GCF_022355385.1. NCBI lineage: Eukaryota > Metazoa > Chordata > Mammalia > Carnivora > Mustelidae > Mustela > Mustela nigripes. Next base: position 108,952,479 of record NC_081562.1, read on the forward strand.
CAGAGAAATAACAAATCAAAACCACGGATAAAGGGTTAGTATCCAAAATATATATAAAGAACTTACACAACTCAACACCCAAAAAACCAAATAATCCAATTTTTAAAATGGGCCAAAGATATAAATAGACACTTTTCCAAAGAAGACACACAGGTGCCCAACAGACACATGAGAAGGTGTCCAGCATCGCTCGGCATCAGAGAGATGCAGACCACAGCCACCGTGAGATGCCACCCGCTCCGGCCAGGACGGCTAAAACCAACAACACGAGAAAGAACAGGTGTTGGAGAGGATGTGCAGAAAGGGGAGCCCTTTGCACCACTGGTGAGAGTGCGGACTGGGGCAGCCACTCTGGGAAACAGTGTGGGGCTTCCTCAAGAAGTTAAAAATAGAGCTGCCCTACAATCCAGCAATCACACCACTGGGCACTTACCCAAAGAATCTAAAAATAGTAATTTCAAGGGATACATGCACCCTGATGTTTACAGCAGTGTTATAAACAACAGCCAAGATATGGAAACAGCCCTAGTGTCCATTGGCTGACGAATGGATAAAAAAGATGTGGTGTAGGGGCGCCTGGGTGGCTCAATGGGTTAAAGCCTCTGCGCCCGGCTTGGGTCATGATCCTAGGGTCCTGGGATCGAGTCCCACATCAGGCTCTCTGCTCAGCAGGGAGCCTGCTTCCTCTCTCTCTCTGCCTGTCTCTCTGCCTACTTATGACCTCTGTCAAATAAATAAATAAAATCTTTAAAAAAAATTTTTCTTTAAGATGTGGGGTAAAAACACAATGGAATATTATTCAACCATAAAAAAGAAGAAAATCTTGCCATTTGTGGTAACACGGATGGAACTAGAGGGTATCATGCTAAGTGAAATAAGTCGGACTGAGACAGACAAATACCATAGGATCTCACTTATATGTGCGGTCTAAAAACTAAAACAAAACAGACTCATAAATACAGAGATCAAACTAGTGGCTTCCAGAGGGGAGAGCGGTGTTGGGAGGGACAGCATTGGTGAAGGGGACTAAAAGTTACAATCTCCCAGTTGCAAAATAAACGAGGCACAGGGATGAACAGCACAGCATAGGAAATAGTCACACGGCGATAGCCTTGTATGGTCACAGATGGTAACTACATTTTTTACACGGAGCATTGTGTAATGTACATAAATATCAAATCACTGGGTACACCTGAAACTAATATATGTCCGTTATACTTCAACTTAAAAATTAACCAATTAATAAATGAAGAAGAAGAATGATCTCACATCAATAACCTAACTTCACACTGTGAGGACCCAGAAAAGGAAAAGTAAACCCAAAGCTAGCAGAAGAAAGAAAATAATACAAATTAGGGAGGAGATAAGTAAACTGCAGAATAGAAAAACGATGAAATCAACAAAACAAAACAAGAAAGCTTCTTTTGGAGATGAACAAAGTTGACAAACCTTGGTTGAAAAAGACAAAAGACAGAAGGTGCAAAGCACTGACCTTCCCGAAGTGAAGAGGATCACCGGGAAATGATACACACACAGTCCTTTGCTAACAGACGCATTTGTGAAATGGACAGATTCCTAGAAACATAGAAATCCCCTAAACAGACTCAGTATGAGATGGAAAATCCTAGCCGACCGGTAACAGGTAGAGACTGAATCAGTGATCATGTCTCTTCCACCGAAGAGAAGTCCAGGACCAGACGGCTTCACTGGAAAATTCTATCCAACACTTAAAGAAAAATAGGCACCAATTCTTCTCAAACTCTTCCAGACAAGAAAGAAGGAGGGAACACTGCTAACTTCCTCAGTGAACAAGCATTAGGTTGACAGCAGAGCCGCATGAGGACAACAGAAGAGAGGAACCGGAGACCAATAACCCTTATGAATACTGATTCTAAAAATCCTCACTAAAATAGTAGCAAACCAAATCCAAGGATTACACACCTTCCCAAGCAGGATTTATTCCAAAAATGCAAGTGTGGTTCACCGCAAGCGAATCAGTGACTATAAAACACCCATCACTAGAACAAAGGGAATTAGGCAAGTGAGCACCTAAATTAATGCAACAAGGCATTTGAAAAACCCAACACTCTTTTATGATAAAAAGTTTCAGAAAACTAGGGATAGAAGGCATCTTTCTCAACATAATAAACATCGTTCACGAGAAACCTGTGCTAATATTATACCCAGCGGCGAAAGATCAGAAACTTCACCCCTGAGATTAACAAGACGGAGACGCTCACTTCCAGTCCTGCTATCCAGCCTCGTGCTGGAAGGTCTAGCAGAAGCAGCTGGAACAGGAGAGGAAACAAAGACATCCCAACTCAAAAGGAAGAAATTAAATCCTCCTTATCTGCAGATGGCATAATGCTATGGACAGAAAATCCTAGAGAAGCCACAAGGGAGCGCCTAAAATTAATAAAGGGATTCAGTAAAGCTGCAGGTTGTAAGACCAACATGCACGAACCAGCAGCAATTCCGCACACGCGCGAGGAGCAAGCTGAAGGTGAAGTTAGGGAGGTCCCGGCACCGCAGTAGCGTCTGCAGAATGAAATAGCCAGCCGTAAACCCAGCCAGGACCCAGGCTGGGCGCTGGAAACTGCCACGCACCGCTGAAATGAAGAGAAAGACATTCCTTGTTGCTAAGAAGGAAGACACAATATTGCTGTTACATCAGCATCACTCGAAGCCGTCTACAGAGTCAGTGTACTCCCAGCTAAAATTCCAACAGTCTTTTTTGTAGAAATGAAGAAGGTGATCCTCACACTGATCTGGTTCTTCAACAGACCCTAAAAGGCCAAAACAACCTTGAAAAAGAACAGAGTTAGAGGACTCTTGATTTCAGAAGTCCTCACAACGAGTGCGGTGTTGCATAAGACAATGCACTTGTCTTACTTGGAGTGCAGGGCAAAGGGAGCAGAACCGAGTCCAGGTGGAGACCTACATACGCATCTACCGCCGACCGACCTCTGGCAAGGGACCCACGTCTGCCCAGTGCGGAAGGAGAAGTGCCCTCAACGGACGGGGCTGGGACGACCGGATCTCCACGCTGAATGGGATGAATTGGGTCCCTACCTCACACCAGACAGAAATGCTTACTGAGATGGATCGTGACTATGGGAACTAAAACTAATAGAAACACAGTGCAGTAGATCGGCATGGCCTTGAATTGGATGGTGGATCCTCAGATATGGCCACAAAAGAACGATCAGCAAGAGAGCTCAGAGACACAAGGTCCTGCATCAAAATTAAAACTTTCCATGTGTCAGAGGACCCTGGGAAATAAAAACACAACATATAGAATGGGAGAAAATGTTTGCAAATCATGTATCTGAGGAAGGTGTAACATCCAAAATATATAAATAACTCCTACAACTCAACACCAGAAAGACCAAGAACTCAACTGAAATATGGGCCACGGACAAGCATGAACGTGTCTCCAAAATAGGCGCCAAAGGCTAAGAAGCAGGTGAGAAGCAGCTCGGCCTCCTGAGCCACCAGGTAAGCGCAGAACGACAGCGGGGCGACACACAGCGTCCCACCGAGCAGGACGCCCGGAATGCAGACGGCGAGCGAGCACTGGTGGGCGAGCATGTGGGAAAGCGGGAACAAACCCTCCAAACCTGGTGGGTGTGGAGCAAACACTCATTCCGTCCACGGCGGGACGCCTGCAGAGGCCCTCGTGCGCACAGAAGGCTCCAGGGGCCAGTGTCGGGCCCAGCTGCGGGGCTGTCCGAGACGGCGTCGTCACGCGTGTGCTGCCGGGCTGGGGACCCCGGAACACTCGGCTCGGCCAGCACTCGGGGACGAGGGGACAGCCTCTCCCCACACGGTCTCAGAACGCGAACTCGAGCACGCGGCCCCCTGCGCTCCTGCAGCCAGTCAGCAAGGTTTGCTGCAGGGCCCGTGGCGGTTCTTGACAGTGACATCGCCAGACCCACACAGCTTTTCTGAGACGTGTGCCCAGAAGGAGCTTGGCGTTAATTCCACTGCACCCAAGTGCTTAAACTGGGCTGCATCCGGGCTCCCACGCGCCGCACGGATCCCGGGAGACGTGGAGTCATCCGTGAACATGGGCTCCCTCATCACTTACCAACACAGAGGCCAAACCCTAAACAAAACTTTAGCAACAGAACTGAGCACCACAGGAGGAAAGTACTGTCTGACAGGCAACTTGGACTTACGCTGACCGCATGATGTGGTTTCACACAGAAAATCAATTAATGCAATTTAGCACCTTTGTAAGCTACCTGAGAGAACTCGCACAGGACTCTCAGTAAATGATAAAACTCAACACCCATTTATGAGAAAGTCTGCCAGCAACCTTGGAAGGGGTGGGAGCTTCCTCTATGTGACTAGGAGTATAAATAGAAATTTGTCACGTGTGCTCCTAAGAATTGAATCTGAGTTGCCGACGTGCGGCAGTCAAGCTTGACCCGAGACGTGCACACAAAGGTCCTGAAGCTTTCTCGTAACTGAAAGTCTACGAAGCTCCTTTCAGACAAGTGAGGAGACAGAAAATGCCCTTTCCCCAGACAAGCAAGCGTGTGCGTGGCTTCAGGACTGCTGAACCCCACAAGAGATTATTCGAAAGTGAGTGTCTGAATTCTAGAGGACACAGAAAGGAGCTCCTGAGATATAACCTCTCCCAGGAACTAGCGCAAGATCTGGAGCAGCTCTAAATGTCAACATGAGGGCACCTGGGTGCTCAGTCAGTGAGGAGTCTGCCTTCGGCTCAGGTCATGATCTCAGGGTCCTGGGGTCCAGTCCCGCATCGGGCTCTCTGCTCAGCCGGGAGCCTGCTTCCCCCTCTCTGTCCCTCTGCCGACTTATGCTCGCTCTCTCTAAATTAAATCTTTAAAAAAGAAAAGGACCTTGACCTGACTTGGATCAAGTTTTACATTCTCTTACAGATTCAATGCAATCTATCAAAACCGCAATGACAGTTTTTGCAGAAACAGAAAAACCCATCCTAAAATTTATATGGAATGTCAAGGGACCCCAAGCAGCCAAAACAATCCAGAAGAAGAAGAACAAAGCTGAAGGGCTCCAACTTGCTGATCTCAAAACTTACTACAAACTGAAGTTATTAAAACAGACCAACAGGCAGAATAAAACAGCGGAATGGAGAGCCCAGAAATAAATCCTCACATCCATAGTCAAGTGATTGTCAACACGGGCGCCAAGACCAATAAATCGGGAAAAACAGTCTTTTCAACAAATGGGGTTAGGGAAAGGGGCCGTCCACAAACAAAAGAAGTAACATAACTGTAACATGTGCCATATGCAAAACTTAACCCAAAACGGATCAAAGACCTAAATGCAAGAGTTAAAACTGTAAAACTCTTAGAAGAAAATACAGGGGAAATGTTCATGAATTTGGCTTTGGCAGTCATTTCTTGGCATCTGACACCAAGAGCACAAGCAGCAAAATTAAAAATAGATGAACAGGGTTGCATCAAAATTTAAGACTTCTGTGCATCAAAATACACAATCAGCAGAGTGAAAAGGCAACCTATGGACTGGAAGAAAATAGTTGGAAATTATACATCTGATAAGGAGTTACCATCCAGAATATATAAAGAGCTACTACAACCAAAAACAACCCACTAAAAGACAGGCAAAGACTTGAAGAGATGTTTCTCCAAAGAAAACACACAAACGACCACTAAACCCATGAAAATACTGTGTCACTAGTTATTGGGTGGATGCAAGTCAAAGCCACAACGAGATACCCCCTCACACTCAGTAGGACGGTGACTGCCATAAAGCCAGAGAACAGCCCGTATCAGCAAAACTCCCGGTGTGTCGTTGATGGGAATGTAAAATAGTGCAGGTGCTTTGGAGAACAGTATGATGATTCCTCACAAAAATAAAAAATTTAGAATTAGCTCATGATCCAGTAATTCCATTTCTTGGCATGTATCCAGAGGAAATGAAAGCAGAGACTCGCCCCCATATCTGTGCCCCCTGCACCGTGTTGATAGCACGTTTACAGCTGCTGAACAGTGGAGCGACCCCGGTGTCCCTCAGTGGACGGGTGGGTACGGACAATGTGGGGTGACATATAAAATGAAATCTCATCCAGCCTGAAGAAGCAAGGAAATTCGGGCCCATGTTGAACGTGGATGGACCCTGAATGAAATGAAGTCAGTCGGTCAGGAAAGGACAGATACCCCATGGTTTCGCTCAGTGAACTTGCTAGAGTCGTCAAATTCAGAACAGAATGCAGACGCCCGGCGCCAGGGCCCGAGGGCAGAGGAGAGTGGAAAGTCATTGCTCAATAGGGACAGTTCCAGCTTTGCAAAACGACCAGAGTTCGAGAGGCAGACGGTGGGGACAGACAGCATGAATGTATTTAAGGTCAGTAAGTTGTAGTTAAAGATAGTTAAGGCCGTGAATGTCTACATGATGTGTATTTCACTGCAGCAGAGAGGCGCCTGGGTGGTTCGGTCGGTTAAGCATTTACTCTTGGTCTCAGCTTGGGTCATGATCTCAAGGTTGTGGGATCGAGCCCCGCATCAGGCTCCCACTCAGGGGGGTCTGCCTGAGATTCCCTCGCCCTCCCCCCTGCTTGTGTGCTCTCCTTCTCTCTCTGAAATGGATAAATCTTTAACACAAAATAGAAAACAGAGATTTACATTCTTGGTATCTCCAAATGTCTTAGAAATATCCACAGCCTTTGTTCTTGGTTTCTTCGAGTCGATAGCCCTCACCTTCCCAAGGTTCTTGCTAATAAACGTTCATAACGAGTCCCCCGTTGCTGCCATATGTTTGAATCCTTTGAGCCATGCTTAATCTAAGTACGTGGGACTCACTGAATATGTGACTTGTTGAATCAAAGAATATGGCGTTTGCAATTTTTTTCCCATGGTATCCCTGAACACTCAGCAAGCTTCAGAACTTCTTCATCCGTTCATCTGTTGATGGACATCTAGGTTCTTTCCATAGTTTGGCTATTGTGGACATTGCTGCTATAAACATTCGGGTGCACGTGCCCCTTCAGATCACTACGTTTGTATCTTTAGGGTAAATACCCAGTAGTGCAATTGCTGGGTCATAGGGCAGTTCTATTTTCAACATTTTGAGGAACCTCCATGCTGTTTTCCAGAGTGGCTGCACCAGCTTGCATTCCCACCAACAGTGTAGGAGGGTTCCCCTTTCTCCGCATCCTCGCCAGCATCTGTCATTTCCTGACTTGTTGATTTTAGCCATTCTGACTGGTGTGAGGTGGGATCTCATTGTGGTTTTGATTTGTATTTCCCTGATGCTGTGTGATGTGGAGCACTTTTTCATGTGTCTGTTGGCCATCTGGATGTCTTCTTTGCAGAAATGTCTGTTCATGCCCTCTGCCCATTTCTTGATTGGATTATTTGTTCTGTGGGTGTTGAGTTTGGTAATTCTTTATAGATTTTGGATACTAGCCCTTTATCTGATATGTCATTTGCGAATAATCTTCTCCCAGTCTGTCAGTTGTCTTTTGATTTTGTTAACTGTTTCCTTTGCTGTGCAAAAGCTTTTGATCTTGAGGAAGTCCCATTTTTGCTCTTGCTTCCCTTGCCTTTGGCGATGTTCCTAGGAAGAAGTTGCTGCCGCTGAGGTTGAACAGGTTGCTGCCTGTGTTCTCCTCAAGGATTTTGATGGACTCTTGTCTCACATTGAGGTATATCATCCATTTTGAGTCTATTTCTGTGGTGTAAGGAAATGGTCCAGTTTCATTCTTCTGTATGTGGCTGTCCAATTTTCCCAGCACCATTTGTTGAAGAGACTGCCTTTTTTCCATTGGACATTTTTTCCCACTTTGTCAAAGATTAGTTGACCATAGAGTTGAAGGTCTATTTCTGGGATCTCTATTCTGTTCTGTTTATCTATGTGTCTGTTTTTGTGCCAGTACCATGCTGTCTTGAGGATCACAGCTTTGTAATAGAGCTTGAAGTCCAGATTGTGATGCCACCAGCTTTGGTTTTCTTTTTCAACCTTTTTCTGGCTATTTGGGGTCTTTTGTGGTTCCATACACATTATAGGATTATTTTTTCCATTTCTTTGAAAGCAAGTTGATGGTATTTTGATAGGGATTGCTCCAAATGTGTAGATTGCGCTAAGTAGCATAGACATTTTCATGATATTTGTTCTTCCAATCCATTAGCATTAAATGTTTTTCCATTTCTTTGTGTTCTCCTCAATTTCTTTCTAGAGTATTCTATAGTTTTCTGAGTACAGATTCTTTGCCTCTTTGGTTAGATTCATTCCTAGGTATCTTACATTAAAATGGGGTCAATTCCTTAATTTCTCTTTCTTCTATCTCCGTGTTAGTGTATAGAAATCCAACAGATTTCTGTGCATTGATTTTATATCCTACCACATTACTGAATTCCTATATGAGTTCTAGCCATTTTGGGGTAGAGTCTTTTGGGTTTTCTACACAAAATATCATATTGTATGTAAAGAGTGAGAGTTTGACTTCTTCCTTGCCAAATTTGAATGCCTTTTATTTCTTTTTGTTTTGCTATTGCGAGGCCAGGACTTTAGTACTATGTTGAATAACAAGGGTGATAGTGACAGCCCTGCCACGTTCCTGACCTTAGGGGAAAAACTCTCAGTTTCTCCCCATTGAGAATTATATTTGCTGTGGGTTTTTCATAAACAGCTCTTATGATACTGAAGGATGTACCCTCTATCCCTACACGGTGAAGAGTTTTGATCAAGAAGGGATGCTGTGTGCTCGCTTCGGCAGCACATATACTAAAATTGGAACCATACAGAGAAGATTAGCATGGCCCCTGCGCAAGGATGACACGCAAATTCGTGAAGCGTTCCATATTAAAAAAAAAAAAAAAGGGATGCTGTACTTTGTCAAATGCTTTTTCAGCATCTATTGAGAGTATCATATGGTTCTGGTTCTTTCTTTTATTAATGTGTTTTAGCACACTGATTTATTTGCAGATGTTGAACCAACCTTGCAGCCCTGGGATAAAATACCACTTGGTCGTGGTGAATAATCCTTTTAATGTACTGTTGGATCCTATTGGTTAGTGTTTTGGTGAGAATTTTACCTCCATGTTCATCAGGGATATTAGTCTATAATTCTTCTTTTTGATGGGGTCATTGTCTGGTTTTGCGATCAAGGTGATGCTGGCCTCATAAAATGAGTTTGGAAATTTTCCTTCCATTTCTGTTTTTTGGAACAGTTTCAGAATAGGTATTAATTCTTCTTTAAATGTTTAGTAAATTCCCCTGGGAAGCCATCAGGCTCTGGACTCTTGTTTATTGGGAGCTTTTTTATGACTGCTTCAATCTCCTTACTGGTTATGGGTTTGCTCAGGTTTTCTATTTCTTCCTGGTTCAGTTTTGGTAGTTTATACCGCTCTAGGAATGCATCCCTTTCTTCCAGATTGTCTAATTTGCTGGTGTACAGTTGCTCATAATATGTTCTTTTAATTGTTTGTATTTCTTTGGTGTTGGTTGTGATCTCTTCTCTTTCATTCATGATTTTACTTATTTGGGTCCTTTTTTTAATTTTTGGTAAGTTTGGCTAGGGATTTATCAACCTTATTAATTCTTTCAAAGAACCAGCTCCTAGTTTCGTTGATTTGTTCTACTGTTTTTTTTTGGGGGGGGGGGGTTGTTTGTTTGTTTGTTTCTATTTCATTGATTTCTGGTCTGATTTATTACTCTTCTCCCGCAGGGTTTAGGCTTTCTCTGCTGTTCTTTCTCCAGCTCCTTTAGGTGTAGGGTTAGGCTGTGTTCTTTCTTGTTTCTTGAGAAAGTCTTGTATCACTATATACTTTCCTCTCAGGACCACCTTTGCTGTGTCCCACAGATTTTGAACCGTTGTGTCTTCATTTTCCTTTGTTCCCATGAACTTTTTCATTTCCTGGTTGACCCATTCAGTCTTTAGAAGGATGCTCTTTAGCCTCCATGTTTTTGGGTTCTTTCCAACTTTCCTCTTGTGGTTGAGTTCTAGCTTCTCAGCACTGTGGTCTGAAAATATGCAGGGAATGATCCCAACCTTTTGGTACCAGTTGAGATCTGACTTGTGACCCAGGATGTGATCTATTCTAGAAACGTTCCGTGTGCACTAGAGAAGAATGTGTATTCTGTTGCTTTGGGATGGAATGTTCTGAATAGATCTGTGATGTCCATCTGGTCCAGTGTGTCATTTAAAGCCTTTATTTCCTTGTTGATCTTTTGCTTGGATGATTGTCCATTTCAGTGAGAGGGTGTTAAAGTCCCCTACTATTATTGTATTATTGTCAATATGTTTCTTTGATTTTGTTACCAATTGGCTTCTATTGTTGGCTGCTCCCATGTTAGGGATATAGATATTTAAAGTTGTTAGCTCTTCTTGTTGGACAGACCTTTTAAGTATGATATAGTGTCCTCCCTTATCTATTATAGTCTTTGGTTTAAAATCTAATTTGTCTGATATAAGAATTGCCACCCTTGCTTTCTTTTGATGTCCATTAGCATGATAAATAGTTTTCCACCCTCTCACTTTGAGTCTGGAGGTGTATTTGGGTCTAAAATGAGTCTCTTGCCGACAGCATATCAATCAATCTTTTTTTTTTTTTTAAATCCATTCTGATACCCTGTATTTTTTGATTGGGGCATTTAGCCCATTTACATCCTTGAAAGACAAGAATTTAGTGCCATTGTTTTGCCTGTAAGGGGACTATTACTGTATATTGTCTCTCTTCCTTTCTGGTCTATGTTACTTTTAGACTCTCTCTTTACTTAGAAGACCCCTTTTAATATTTCCTGTAGAGCTGATTTGGTGTTTGCAAATTCTTTAAGCTTTTGTTTGTCCTGGAAGCTTTTTATCTCTCCTCCTATTTTTGGTGACAGCCTAGCTGGATATAGTATTCTTGGCTGCATATTTTTTTTGTTTAGTGCTCTGAAAATATCATGCTGGTCCTTTCTGGCCTGCCAGATCTCTGTGGATATGTCTGTGGCCAATCTAATATTTCTACCATAGTAAGTTATCAACCTCTTGTCCTGACCTGCTTTCAGAACTTTCTCTTTGTCTCTGAGACTTGTAAGCTTCACCTTTAGATGACAGGGTGTGGACCTATTCTTATTCATTTTGAGGGGGGTTCTCTGTGCCTCCTGGATTTTGATGCCTGTTTCCTTCCCCCAGTTAGGGAACTACTCCACTATAATTTGTTCCAATATACCTTCTGCCCGCCTTTCTCTTCTTCTTCTGGGATCCCAATTATTCTAATATTGTTTCGTCTTATGGTATCACTTCTCTCTCGAATTCTCCCCTCGTGGTCCAGTAGCTGTTTGTCCCTCTTTTGTTCAGCTTCTTTATTCTCCATCATTTGGTCTTCTATATCACTAATTCTCTCTTCTGCCTCATTTATCCTAGCAGTAAGAGCCTCCATTTTCGACGGGACCTCATTAATAGCTTTTTTTATTTCAAGTTTGTTAGATTTTATTTCTCCAAAAAGGGATTCTCTAGTATCGTCTGTTTTTTTCAAGCCCAGCTAGTGTCTATATAATCGTCATTCTGATCTCTAGTTCTGACATCTTACTAACGTCTGTATTGATTAGGTTCCTGGCAGTAAGTACTGTCTCTTGTTTTTGGCTTTGGGGTTTTTTTTTGTTTTTTTGTTTGTTTGTTTGTTTGTTTGAGGTGAGTTTTTCTGTCTTGTCATTTTTTCCATAGAATAGATGAACAAGAGAACAAAATGCTAAAAGGGCAACAATAACACCAGAAAATTATATGCTAAAAAAATAAGAGGAGACCCAAAACCAGGGGAGAAAGAAAGGGGAAAAAAAGAATATGATCAGGCTGGTGCATAGAACAGAGCCACACACTAGATTTTGGGTGTATTTTGGTCTGTTAGAAGAAACTGCCTCCCAAAATTTTAAAGAGAAAAACTTATATAAATAAACTTATATAAATACGAAAATAAGGGTAAATATGATGAAGGGATGGAATATGTAAAGATTAAAAGTTTTTAAAGATTTTATTTATTTATTTGACAGACAGAGATCACAAGTAGGCAGAGAGGCAGGCAGAGAGAGAGGGGGAAGCAGGCTCCCCGCTGAGCAGAGAGCCCGATGCGGGACTCGATCCCAGGGTCCCGGGAT